>NC_056586.1:2599288-2603537 GCF_018340385.1 Cyprinus carpio
ATTTGTAAATTCATTAGCATTACACTCATTAATCATTAATGAAACATAGTCATGTTTTGTAAATGATTAGTTCATCATTAGCTAAAAACTTATAAGTGACTTATATAACTTCTATAATTTATAAACTGAATTACTAAAAACACTACGAAAAATGTAACTTTTCAACTCATTTATAAATGTATAATCCCTGTTTTTGAAATGATTAAAAACACAAACTTCATCATACTAATAATTTATAATATGGACTTATAAACCGAATGTTATGATGAAAGTGTTACAGACGTGAGAAGCCCTTTCCACGTACAGCCAATACCATTTCCAGTAGCATTTCATTGGTCAGGTGTGGATCTATTCTGACATGGTAGAACACGTTTTGACAAGTTTTAATCCGGGGGGGAGAAAGAAATAAAATTTCTGCTGGAGAGATCGCAATTGCACACCAGTCTGAGTGCGCACACGCAATATCGGAGTGTGAGAAGACACGCAGTCATTTGTATAAGTTAGGCATATGTGAACGCTGCATCAAATTTTCTGCGAGGCCATTGCCTGTGTTCTTATGTTCCAATACACGCTCTCGCCACAGTTGCGAGGGAATGATTTGAAATCCTGTGGAAACCTGCAATCCATCGTGCGGGACAGTCAGACTGTGTAACTCGACGGAGGCGGTATAGGCTGTTCAAAACTCGCTTGTCGGAGAGAATTTTGTAATTATACGGTAGATAGGCCTAATGTGGCACAAGAGGGAATGGAACCATGTCAGATATTTCATTCTCAGTATCAAAATATAGAGATTCATGCTAACACTACCAATGTAGTTTATTTCTCCAACTTTGAGCCGCTAAAAATTACACTGAGCTCCCTAACTGTCTGATCAAGCTCTTACACCTGCTGCAGCGGCAGGCTTTCCTGGTTCAGATATCAGGGCTTTTATTTGTCCTTAACTGTTCAGGTATCTTTATTGGCTACTGAAGTGCCATCAAAGGTTTTTGAATCTTATATTCAAATTGTGGGCGTACTCAGTAGCAAACTATGATTTAAAAGTAACAAAGTAGATTATTTTGCTTAATTTGCTTAAGTACAAGTAAAAGTACAGCTTTAAAAATATAGTCAAAAAAGTACAAGTACCTTAAATAACTAAATTTGTGGGAGTCTATGATGTAATTCATTATCTTTCCCCACTGGATATTAATGAATGTTGGATATATAACGAAACATATTCTATACAAGATAAATGAGTTAAATCCCATTGATTAAAAACCTGCTATCATATGCCGCATTCTACTGGTCATCTTCCGGCACATGCAGCTCAAAACAGAAATGCAGAACATAACTCCTGCTATAATGAGAGTGCTATCGTAAAAACTTTGGTGAATTCTTAAAGTTTTACAGCATGTTGAATGGTAAGAACTTAATCTATTATTTAAAAACATAAAACATTATCTACCCAGTGGGTATCTTCGAGGCCATCCATTAAACATTTGCCCTGTGTGGTTAATGTCAGTTAATTATGACGTGTTTGGCAATGTCTGAATTGTACTCTTAGTAATGTATTTTGCCCACTTAGCCCCCAAAAATATGATTGGAATATCAGTCGACTATGTAAATCCTAATCGTGGACACCCCTAATATCTAATATATATTTATTATTATATTATTTTTTTTTCTGTGTTAACAGGTTACTTGATTACAAAAGCATAAAAGCATTACTAAATCAGGTTAGACTGAAGTGTTGTTATCATATAGATGTTATAGTCACTTATGTGTGTTATGAAATCGTCCAAATTTCTCAGACCTGTTCATATATGAGGAAATACATTGTTGTGTTACGGTCACTGATATGGTGACTGTCATTTCTTCTCTAGTCCCAGCAAACAAGAAACTTGTAAAAAAGTGTGTATTTATAATTTTAAAAAGCATTATAACAATCCTTCTTAGGGTAGTTTAGGGTGTAGAAGACACTCATTTGTGAATATGTAATCAAATGAATTCACCTTCAGTGTGTCCAGAGTGGATGTTTAAAATCAGCACTAAAAACACAAAGAAAAAACTCATTGTAATGTGAACACTTAGCTGATATTTTGTATTGTATATATTGTGCATGAACATTACTCACCGAGCACAAGAAGAAGTTGACTGAGCTCCATACTGACCAAATAATGACAGACGGTTAAAGACACAGAATGTGTTAAAACCTCAAGACTTCCTGATACCTACAGTCAGATCCAACATAATGACACATTAAAGACATACAACTCATGTGTTGGAGAAAAAAACTATGTTGATATTATTGTAATATTTTTCAGAAAATATCACACTGACTAAAGTGCAAATTTTTGACATAAATGTTATAATGATTCAGTATCAAACTGAACAGCAGCAGTCTGCCATTATGAGAAGTAATATTCTTGAGTGTTATAAGGAGTCATGACATGAATAATATTCTTGAGTGTTATAAGGAGTCATGACATGGTCATTGTGTTATAAGGAGTCATGACATGGTCGTGTTATAAGGAGTCATGACATGGTCATGGAGACATTCCCTTTCAGTTGGTCACACTCACATCCCTAACATCACTCCACAGGTGCTGCCCCTTCCAGTGCCGTGTAGGCCTTTTGATCCTTCCTTTAAGGGCTCTACACAGGGAAGGTTGACTACAGTTGTTCCTCGCAACCCAAGAGTTGGACTTGGATAACACTGGGAAAGCATGCCCCTCCCATTTGGAAGAGGACACACTGCGGAGTCACCTCTTCCCAGAGGGGGTTAACCCTCTGGAGTCGACTAACGCAAATATGCGTTTTGAGGCATCTTCTCCTGATAAGACCGAAAAGAACTTAAATTACACTTTCAGTTTTGATCGTACAGATAAGAGCAATACATCAATCGAATCTGTAAAGGGTCTACTTTTATTTGTATACACACATGATAACAACAAAACTTTGTGCATTTATAAAATAAAGAAAACAAACAGAGTGCGCTGTCTGCTGCCTTGTTCTGCGGTGCTCTTCATTCAGAAACTTATGCAATTATAAAATAACTGTAACCTCAGTGAATATCCACACAGAGACAATGCGCGCGACATCTATGAAAGCTGGCCATGTTACATTAAAACTAAGCAAGTGTACCAAAAACCAATATGCTGTGATAAAGTATACACATGGAAGACACCTCGCGTATCTCATTATATATTAATGCGGACCCGCCACCGCGCCACGCCGAGCTATTGTTATTATAAGCGGCCACTGTGAAGCTGTGGCAGTACCGCCCTAATCAGAGCAAAACAAAGCAGCGGCCTGTACTTCACGTTTTAATTGTTTCCTGTTCGCTCACGCTGAGAGGAATACGGACAATCTTCACCTCTAAGCCGCTCAAGAGGAACTACGCTTGGCTCACTCCGAAGCCGACGGACGCGGATCAACATGAGTAAGTCTTTTTTTCGTATTACTCTACTTGTAATTAGTTTCCAATAACTGATACCCCTTTTACTCGTTCGACTTTTTCCAGACTTTCACTTCCTGACTAACTGTATCTCAGGTGAACTTATGCGTTCCCTTTCCTCTCTCCCTGTTTCCCCCTGCCCAGTGTTTTTTTTTTTTTTTTTTTTTTACCTGCTCTATAACATAGACCGGCACTATGAATAAAGTAATCTGCGTTATCCATTGCTCGCTTAATGTCCCCCGTACAGCCTGCGTACCCTGTGCTCGGCTATTCTTTACGAAGATCGCCCCATATGTTTCTCCCCTATCTCTATTGTTCGGCCTCCTCCCCGCCTGCTTGTGTTTTTACGCCTGTACTCAGCTTTGTCCCTCACTCATCTGCTCTGGTGTCCATCTTTTTAATGTGTTATACCCCGTCACTGGTGTTTGCATCGTCTGAGTCCCGCCCCCCAACAAACCGTCTCTCAAGTCAGCTGTACAATATCACTGACAATAAATGTGCTATGTGGTAATTGTGTTATTTTTTCCTATAAATTACTAATAGTATCAGTGACCATCACAATAATGTTAATAATGCAGTTTATTCACATAAACAGCATGCTTACTTTTTTATTTCAGATAAATAATAACCTGTTGCAAAGCGAGCGAATGCAAATAAGCAGCCCACTCAGGAACTTTTATAAGAGTCCACGTGAAGGGAGGCACACACTCCCATCTTTTCAACATCTCTTCAAAAAAGTATGTCCTTCACAGCTGTAGCGTGAACCAGACAAATTAAAGATTCGATCGGGAGCCTGGTTGAAACATGAGCCGA
>NC_056586.1:2604320-2604514 GCF_018340385.1 Cyprinus carpio
TAATGCAATGATTCATGTGCTAGCCCACTAGAGTTTGTTTTGGTTGCCACAGTTACGACCGTGACACGGAAGTCTTAACCTACTTCCGCAGCAACTTTGAACTGCGCACGCGCAGCGCATCGACGTTGGTATAAACAAACTCCACGGTGTTGCTAAGCTAACGAAACAGTTGTATTTACATTGAAGTCTATGCT
>NC_056586.1:2604797-2604885 GCF_018340385.1 Cyprinus carpio
TTAATTATTTTAGGTACGAACAACGCTTGAACTTTGAAAGTTTAAGTAAACTTGTTCTACCTAATTTATTTATTACCCATCTGAATAT
>NC_056586.1:2605792-2605859 GCF_018340385.1 Cyprinus carpio
TCCATGACGTAAGCAGCGCGCGACCGCTTGAATAGAATGAACGCAGAGGAGCCTGTAACTCAAGTCC
>NC_056586.1:2606777-2606857 GCF_018340385.1 Cyprinus carpio
CCTATCCTTCTCCTTCACCTCTTTCCTGAGTAGGTGAAACACCTAGACACCCTGCAAGGGTCGAAGGTCTGATATTAGGA
>NC_056586.1:2606887-2607010 GCF_018340385.1 Cyprinus carpio
CAACCAATCTAAACTGAATGGAAGCCAGAGAGCTCCATGCACGATAGGTCAACTCATTTAATTGCAAATGATGTTACTAGAAAATTAACGGTAAACGTATAAATTAAGACAACCTAGAAGAAC
>NC_056586.1:2608010-2633838 GCF_018340385.1 Cyprinus carpio
AACTAAATCAAACACTTGATCTCCATGATGGTGGGCACTCATTTTAAACCAATAAAACATCACACTTTGAATTCCTCTGTAATTCTCCATACCCAGCATGTGGTCAATCAACTAATAGACATCTATCTTTTTTTTTTACACTCAGTCACTTAAAATATCAAATTACAACTTACAACTCTTTGAGGACTTAGGGATTTGACTTGCTAGACTTGTTGTGTTGAACTTGGAAAGGAATGAACTTGGTTTCCTCCTCTGGTGAAATCAGCTGCTGATTTTCATGGGTGGAATAAACATATGGCAGGAACTTTTTACTGTCTGACCCCTGGGGGGATTGTCCGCCTTTTGCTTGAGATTACAGAAATACTCCACCTCTCTTCATCACGCTGACAGATGCTCGGTGCTTTCCTTCCTTCTGAAAACACACCTGTAAAACAAAATAACAGCGTATTAAACCGTTCCACCAGAGTCTTATCAATTCTAGTCTGAATATTATTTTACAGTTCTAGCAGGCTAAAAGTTGGTGCTCTGAAATGAAGGAAATGTGATTCAAGAAGACTGAGCTTTTGAGAGCTTATTGTGTGATTTACGACTGAACTGAGATCAGTCCCTCACCTGAAAATCCTTTTTACGCAGCAAGAAACAGAGAAATGCCAGAACATGATGATGAAAAGAGCCACAAGCCCACCACAGCTGATCTAATACAAGTGATACAACATCAAATCAGCTGATCTATAATGAATAAAATGTAAATAATAGTAAGAGTACAGTTTAAAAGCTGTTTTACCTAAACCGTTGGAGATCTGGAGTCACTTCATTCATATCATCTTTAAAAACACAATGATTCACAACAATATGAGACCAGTGCTGAGATGAAAACTGAATCTGAGTGTGAATCAGATCTGCAGTGTTTTTATCACTGAATAATCAAAGGTTTTTCAGACTGAAACTCACGCCCAGGTTGGAGTCACTGCAGTTTCATTCCTCACTGAAAAAACACCAGTCATCATGATTCACTTGAAGCACAGAATATTCAACATTCAATACAGAGTTTGATCTCAAATCAGGACACACTGATGTGTTTTTACAGATTTTTTTTTTTTTTTTCTCTCTCACCGTCTGAAAACATGATCCATGACTGAAATGAGACTGCAATGAAAAAAAGAAGCAGTTAAAGCAGCATTTATAATAATACATTTTAAAATAAACAGTGAAATTGTTGAGAGAGATATTGAGTTGATTTACTCCAGCAGAATCACAGCGGATCTCATGCTTCAGATTCACACAGTGAGACGTGACGAGACGATCAGATGAGGACAGAAATAACAGGATCAATCAGTGTTTTGAGGAGCTGATGGATCTGCACTATCATAACTCCATCCTGATCAAATAAAACAGATGAGAACCATATCATGTGTGTGTGTGTGTGTGTATAATGGTGTAGTTTGAGGACAGAAGAAACTGGGACTCACCTCTAAAATGCCAGCTCTGCTCACAGTCAACAGTGAGTGTAATGATTGAAGACAGCAGAAAAAAAACAACATACAACAAACCCCGACAGAGGTGTGCATATCTCCACATGGTACTGTGATGTTACATTTATTTATTGTAACTGGAGCTTCTTTGTGGTTTGACGCTAAAACCAACATTTACACTTGTCATGTTTTACTTTTCATGTTCACAATTATTTAGAGCAGGTTTATAGTCAGCATAACTTATTTAATTTCTTCACAGTTTTTTTTTAAACCGGAAAGTAACAGAATCAATGATCAAACTTGGCAAATCCAAATTCTGTTGTAAAGTAACTATATACAGAAACAATAGTGTCATGATTCAGATCAGTTCAGTTCAATGTTGGTTCAGTTCAGTTCAATAAAGTTCATATATTACGAAACAAGTTAAAAACATGGATGTATAAGAAGTTATTGAAGTGCCACTGAAAAGAAATTAAAATATTAAGAATCTAATTTCATCTCATCTTATTGTAAATAAATAAATAAATAAATAAAGAAATAAGTGATGTATTTAAAATAACAGTGGATCTGTTCTTCAGGCAAAGCTTAGAACAAATGAAGTAGCTTCTTTACATACATAATCGAATAAAAATTTGGATTTGATCAGAGTTAAATAACAAGCATCAGTCAGTGAAAGACTCACCGATTTACTTCAACCACATTTTATGAAAGAGATTTTAAAAGTCTAGGCCACTGTTGTTAAAGAGATCGAAGAACATTGAGGAATTTTACTTATGTCAGTCTTTGTAATAATCATAAAAAATTATACATTTGTTTTAATGACTATTTTCAACTCAATTTTCATTACTCTGCCCCCCCCCCCAAAACAACAACAACAACAACAACAACAACAATCCATTCAACAATATAACTTTATTTCTTTTTTTTTTTTTACATTAGATTATTCCCTTTGCCTGTAAGACACTTCTAAACTTGCTAATCAAACACTGTTATGAAAAGTATGATTCCTCAAAAGTATCATGAAAAGTTATGAAAAGTAAATACCGTCAAGCAGCTCCTCGGTTTGAAATAATCTGACTGTTGTGAGGAGAGAGCAGGTGCTGAATGAAGTTCAACAGAAAGTGTCTGAAGAGCATGTGCATGAGCACTATATCTAAACATCTCGCCCCCTGTCCTTTGCGGTTTGTCAGAGCAGATATGACACATCAGAAATACTATGCTCCTTCTGTACTGCATACAGGATTTGGACAGACTGCACAGAGCCAGGATGTGGTTTTTTTGGGTGATAAAACCAATGCACTTGTGCACTCACTCTCACACACACTCTCTCTCTCTCTCTCTCACACACACACACACAAACACACACACACACACACACACACACACAAACACACACAGTAAAATCCTGAGTATCTAAAAAAAAAAGGTATTTAATGAGAATTAAAGTTAAGATGTTTTTTTTTTTTTTTTTTTTTTATTTTTTTTTTTGTTTTTTTTTTTTTTTTTCAACTTACCGTTTTGTTGAATAGTGTTTGATTTAGTTGCCTCTTGACCCTTGACTTTTTAAATGTAAGATTTTTTTTACCCGTTGCCGGTTTGTTTAAATTTTTTAAAAATGTAAAGTTTTTTTTTTTAATTTTTAGCTGTTACAATTGTGTTTGTGAAGCATATATGTGATGGCAAAGAACTTATGATAAAATCGCTTCATTCTAACTAAATCTGTAGCAGTTTTATGATTTTGATATTGTTGCAGTTCTATGACATGAGAAAACAATGTGAGAAACCTTTATTAGCCACTTTCATAAATATGGTTCACAAAAAGGCTTAGGTTCTGGCACTCATAGTCATGAAGAATCAGCATGTAAATCTCAGCAATGGTGACAAAATATTCTGATCATTTTGATATGATTTTTGAACGTCACAAAATAAGGCAGTAAAAAGTCACAACAACAACAACAACAACAAAAAAGTAAGAATAAAAGAAAATCCTACACAATGCAGCTGCATAATTTATTAATGTACCAATGCATGCTGGGAGTCATGGATGAGTTACGATTGGTGCACTCAGAATGCAATGCAACATGAATCTGTCTGATGATCATCACCATTGTTGAGATTCATATGCTGATGATTGATGCCTGCTGTTTTTTTGTTTTTTTAACACACATTTTCTTTTGGGTTAACCACATTTTATCGGTTTCCTTGCCATAATAACTGTTTCATAAACACAGTTATAATAACCATAGGAGACCACCATTAAAAAGTCAAGACTCAAGAGCCCAACTAAAGCAAACACTTATCTCCACAATGGTAACTTCAATTTTCAATAAACATTAACATCGAAACCTCTCTTAATTCTTAATAAGAAATTCAAAGTCAAACTGGTAAATAATGTGTGAAGTTGATGAAGCTGTTTGTGGAGATGATTACAGTAGTAATTCTTGTGTTTGTCTTTTCTTCAGTGATTCTGCTTGTTAACAGCAGCTGTTCATCACTAATGCTTCAATCATCACTTAATTGATCACTTAATTATCTCATTTAACTTTAACACTGCTTTAGTGTTACTTTAAAACACTCTTTTAGAGTGGGACCATACAATGCTCCGAGCAGTGTTCATTTAACACTCGGATTTTACTATGTATTCACATGTTTACCTCACATTTCTTTAAATAGCGCCATAATTTCCTAATGACTCAAAGAGAGACGATTCTCTGTTTACCATTTGAGTAAACAGATTGCCTCTCTTCGGTTCACAATATATAAATATATATATTGATTCTCTTCTGTTCAATCAGTCAATATTGCGTGATCATAATTCCCACATTATGGTGACTGTAAACTTCTGCAATCAGTCTCAGATATTAATTTGTGGGAATGTGATAAAATGTTGTGGCCTTGAGATCCTGTGTTGAGGAAACAACATCTCATGGCCTTTCTCGTGGCCTCAAGTTTAAAGGGATAGTTCACCCAAAAATGTTCCTTTGCGCGGATGAAGTAAAAAGTAATCTGATTTACTTGCAATGCGTTACCCTCAACACTGTGATTGATTGTGTGTGTGTGTGTGTGTGTTTGTGTGTGTGAGAGTGTGTGAATAAATATATATATTTATTTATTTTTGCTCTCTCTCTCTACAAACCATTCATTTCCAGTACAGTCATTTCTGAGTGTGGCTATTTTTAAAAATGTATGTAAAATGTGAATGTAAAAAAAATTCTCCATGTTGTTTTCTTTTGGCAGGACGGCGGATCTGGCGATACTCGGGCTCTGATCTGGACCCTGGGTTCCCCATGAAGAGCAGTGATCTGGGTTTGCCGAATCACCCTGACTGTGCCTTCTTCTACCATCCTCTGGGACACATGGTGCTCTTCACACTGTAAAACCCGACACGTAACTTAACTCAAACCATTTGAGTAAACAGATTGCCTTGATTTAAACCATGTAAGTTTTAAAACTTTGCAATTAAGTAATTAAGTGATTAACTAAGTGCTGATTGAGCATTAGTGATGAACAGCTGCTGTTAACAAACAGAATTACTGAAGAAAAGAGAAACACAAGAACTTTAAGTGATTTTTGAGCATTAGTGATGATAAAATAAAACTGAAATAAAATACATTAAATCCTCTCAAGATCTGATTAAACAACCCCACAAACAGCATCACCAGCTCCACTTATTAATAACCAGACTGACTTTATTTCTGTCAGACGTCTACAGAAGATCTTATTGAGAATTAACTAAGGTTTAGATGTTGATTTATTGTTTCATTTGAAGTAACCATGTTAGAGATCAGTGTTTGCTTTAGTTGGGCTCTTGACCCTTGATTTCTGTTTTAGTTTTTTTTCTGGCTGTTGTAACAATAATGTTTCTGAAACATATTTGTTGTAACTCAAAAGCCCAGAAGAAACATCATCAGGTCTTTTTACACACACACACACACACACACACACACACACACACACACACACACACACACACACACACACACCACACACACACACACACACACTTAAAAGGTGAGTTATTTTTTGTACTGCTTTTATGCAAAGTAGATTCATCTTTGTTCGGGTTAGTTTTTTTTTTTTTTGATACTGATTTTTTCCTAGGTGTTTTTTGTTGTATTATGAATTATTGAACTGTTTTGAGCTTAATTTCTGATTAAAATGTGTTTGTGTAATTAGTTGTATTGCTCATATTGAATGTGGTTCTTTAATAATCTGTTAACATAAGTGACTTTCCGAACAGTTTGGTCTTCTATAGTGCCAATTAGTCACACACAGACATCAATAATCAGCATATGAACCTCAACAATGGTGACCATAAAAAAAAGTACCCAGCATGCAAGGCAGCATGTTTTTTTTTCGTCGTCACCATTGTTGAGATTCATATTCTGATTATTGATGTCTGTGTGTGACTAACTGCCAAGTAGGGGTAACTGGAACAATGGGCGTGCCAAAAGGTTTTTCATTGATCAAACGAGAGGTAGGAGGGCGTGCCCAAAAGGTAATGCGAAAGATGGCTGTAAATAAAAAAAAAAATAAAAAAAAAGGTGGAGAGGCATATACTCTTAATCGCAGATTAAAAATAAGCCATATATTCAACATAATCCAAATGTAATTCTTCCAAGGAAAAAACGGCGTTAATGATGTTAAGAATATTATTTTAAATTACTTTTGAAAGTACCTTCAAAACTTCTGCATGGCGCGGGTTACTGACGTCATCGCCGGAAGTTTAGGTCTTGATTTATCAATAATCAAAAAACAAATTACAATTAGTTTTTTTTCGAGAATACAAACGTCTCTTAACACGGTAAGTCGCACTAGCTGTTCTTAAGTTAAAGTCAAAAGTTGTATTTGTTAACGTTAGTTAATGCACTGTGAAGTGAACTAACAAGAATAAACAACGAACAGCTGTATTTTTATTAACTAACGAAGTTTAATAAACACTGTATCAAATGTATTGCTCATAGTTAATGTTAGTTAATACATCAGTGTCAACAAATGAAACCTTATTGTAAAGTGTTACCCTCGAAAAATGTTTTGCCTGATAGAGAAAAATACATAGTTGACCCACTAAATTATAAAATTTAAAAATTAGTCATATGAGTTTAGTAACCTTATTTTAAGTGACATAAGCAAAACAGACACAGCTTTATCCACTAAAACATTTAGTTAGCTTTCAGTTTCAGGCCGCCAATTCAAGTACAAAAAATATATATATTTATAGATAGATAGATAGATAGATAAACCACTCATTCATTCATTCATTCATTCATTCATTCTGTAGTAGCAGTCCATAGAACAGAATCCAGCAAACTCTTTGTCTGAATAGAAAGCTGTGAAGACCCCTTCTTTCCATGGCTACTGTATCCAGTGGTGTTTCTGTAGATGCATCCACAGCCATCACACCTGCTGAGCTCAAACTCACTCTGTGTGTCCTCCTCACATCTGGACTGACAGACTTCCAGTCAATGATACCTACACAAGAAAAAAACAAATGTTGAGAGATTCAAACAAAAAGTAACCAATAAGTAGAACTAAATACAAATAAAAAAAGACTGCAAGTGCACTGTAAAACCTGACAAGTACACTGTAAAACCTGACAAGTCACAGTAACTCAAACCGTTTGAGTAAACACATATCCTTAAAAACCTGACAAGTTATGTTAACTCAAACCGTTTGAGGAAACCGATTGCCTTAAACCATTTAAGTTTTAAAACTTAATAGTTGTGAGTACTCTGAACTTAATTCAGTTGAGTTCACTGAAAGAAGATATACATTGCAATTAAATAATTAAGTGATTAATTGAGTGATAATGGAGCATTAGTGATGAACAGCTGCTGTTAACAAACAGAATCACTGAAGATAAGAGAAACACAAGACCTACAACTGACTTCAGGACACAGCCTTAGATAAAATAAACTGAAAGAAAATACATGAAATCTCTCAAGATCTGATTAAACAACCCCACAAACAGCATCACCAGCTCCACTTATTAATAACCAGACTGACTTTATTTCTGTCAGACGTCTACAGAAGATCTGATTGAGAATTAACTAAGGTTTAGATGTTGATTTATTGTTTCATTTAAAGTAACCATGTTAGAGATCAGTGTTTGCTTTAGTTGGGCTCTTGACCCTTGATTTTTGTCTTAGTTTTTTCTTTGGCTGTTGTAACCATTTGTTGTAACTCAAAAGCCCAGAGAAAATAATCATCAGGTGTTATACACACACTCACGTTCTTAGAAGCTGCTTTTATCCAAAGTAACTTACAGTGCATTCAGGTTAGCATTTTTTTATCTAACCTGGTCCGTGTACGTTTTGATAGTTTGTTTTTTCATTTGAAACACAAAACAAAATAACGAGAAACCACCTGTTTTTCGTTTGTCGTTTCAAACCAAAAACAAAGTAAAAACAGAAACGGTAAAAAACAGAGCCGTCACTTTCTCCCCGTTTTTTGGTTCTGAATCCAAAAACGAAAAATGACAAAACCAAAATCAAATAACGGTCCGATTTTGGTTTTTTAAAATTGCTTTTTCCATTTTTTCGTTTGAATATCTACATTGAAATACAGACAGGTTGGCCACGTGACCCGGAAGTAATAGTAAATATGGCCTATCAAAATAAAAGCCAAGCTTTTAGAACGGTCATAATATGCAGCGCTAACGTTATACCAGAGTAACGTTAGAAGAAGAAAAATCAATTAATAAATAGCCTTATATAAACCTGGACCGGAATAAATATGTTAGCAACAGTAGTTTATTACAGCTATTTAATATCGTGCCTATCCAGACATCACCAGTCACGTTTAATGAGCGCATTGTTTGGCTCAATACAGTTGGTAATATAGGTTAACCTAAGAACTTATTGTGCTAGAGCGAGCTGCGGGCCACAATCGGCCCGGTTAACACACGCCGATGCCGAATAAGCCGCAGACGCCGCGGGGCAGCCGAGCTCGGGCTGATTGTACATGCTGGGACACGAAGTTGCGTAGGCTCAAGGTGTAGCTATGCGCTTGGTGTCGGCCAGACTAAAAAAAAAAAAAAAAAAAAAAAAAAAAAAACATAATAAAATCAAATTGTTTTTAGCAAAATCCACCAGATTCTTGTTCTAAATCTCACAGACTACCACTGGCTTTTATTTCGATAGGCCATATTTACTATTACTTCCGGGTCACGTGGCCAACCTGTCTGTATTTCAATGTAGATCTTCAAACGAAAAAAATGGAAAAAGGAATTTCAAAAAAACAAAATCGGACCGTTATTTGATTTTGGTTTTGTCATTTTTCGTTTTTGGATTCAGAACCAAAAACGGGAGAACGGCTCTGATTTTACCGTTTCTTTTGTTTTTGGTTTGAAACGACCAAACGAAAAAAACAGATGGTTTCTCGTTATTTCGTTTTGTGTTTCAAACTAAAAAACAAACTATCAAAACGTACACGGACCTAACCTGTACCTAGATGTTTGGTTGTTATACTGTATATTGATGATGATAATCATTGATTATTGAACTGTTTGGAGTCTAATCTCTGATGAAATAGGTATCGTGTAATTAGTTCAAATGATTATAGTAAAAGTGATTCTAAGAGCGAGTGGTTCTGTGATAATCAGTTAATATAAAGAACTTTCCAAACAGTTTGGTTTTCTGTGGTGTGACCTAGTCACACACAGACATCAATAATCAGCATATGAACCTCAACAATGGTGACCATAAAAAAAAAAAAAAAAAAAAAAACAATGCAGCAGTGCATGCTGGGAGACATGATGAGTTTTGTACTACAATAGTACCCAGCATGCATTGCAGCATTTTTTTTTTTTTTTTTTTTTTTTCGTAACCATTGTTCAGGTTCATATTCTGATTATTGATGTCTGTGTGTGACTAATAGACATTATAGAAAACCAAACAGTTTGGAAAGTTCTTTATATTAACTGATTATGAAAGAACCACTGACTTTTTGAATGGCTTTCATTGTAATCAACTGAACTAACTATAAAACACCTATTTAGTAAAATTTCGGACTCTGAACAGCTCCATAATTGATGATTATCATCACCAATATGCTGTATAACAACCAATACTTTATCATATTTTCTCTGGGTTTTTTGAGTTATAACAAACATGTTTGAAAAACACATGGTTACAACGTCCAAAAACAAATAAACTAAGACAGAAATCAAGGGTCAAGAGCCCAACTAAAGCAAACACTGATCTCTAACATGGTTACTTTAAATGAAAACATAAATCAACATCTAAACCTTAGTTAATTCTCAATAAGATCTTCTGTAGACGTCTGACAGAAATAAAGTCAGTCTGGTTATTAATAAGTGGAGCTGGTGATGCTGTTTGTTAACAGCAGCTGTTCATCACTAAAGCTCAATCAGCCAAGCGTGTACGTCTGCAGACTGCAAGACAGGGGCATAACTTGAAAGAGGCGTAACTTGAAGTAGGAGGCGTAACTTGAAGTTGTCGAAATCTCACAGAATCACGCGAGATGTCAAAATGATAAGTTGTTGGCTGCTTTCAGTAGGGCACAGAGTAGAATATTGATTTCGTTTTTTAAGGAAAAGCAGGGGTTTTAGGCAGGATTTTGATGCATAAGATGTGTGTAGATATTAATGGTAGGGGACAATGTGAGTGATGCGTACCTTTAGTAGGAAAACCTATTAGCTGATCCACACTCCGGGACAGAAGAGGGCGGTATTGCACCAATAAGCTGGATGCCAACCGCCGTTTAAACTGGAAAGAAGTTACAATGAGTTACAATGGTGAGAATATATTTTTTCACGAAATAATTATTTAAATTTAAGAGTACAAGTTATTTTCATACAGTGTTATTGATTTTGGAGTTAATAATCTTTTAAAACTAAGGTGTAAAGTCAGCAACATATAAGCAAAAGGTGTAAAGACGCTATCCTCCGGTTTTCACAGACAAGACTAATTGAGCTATGGCCTGATCCTGGCTTAATCTAAACCCTGTTTGTGACTTACATAATATAGCATATTTGTGATTGTGCTGTAAAAATACGTTTTATAATGAATAACTAACAGGGGAGCTCCATTAAGTACACTTCTTTTAAAGTGGATTTACATAAACCATATATACATCTTAAAGACTATTACTAATTGTCTATTTATCATCTGACAGGATAGTCTTTAATAAGTATTGCAGATGAGCACATTTAACAGACATGAAACAGACATCTGAGTGATGTGTGTGTGCTATTATGTAGAATTCACTGTCAACACTGCTTTGGATGAGTGTAAGTCATGTAAACAAACAAATCTACATACAGTAACTAAACACTAGTTATCTATTTTATTTGTCCATTTGCAATATTGATAATTTTAGGAACATTTGTGTTGGATAAAAAGCGAGTTACATCAGTTACTAACTCAAAATGCAGATGCAGTATATCACAGATAAATCACAGAGGTTACTTGACTCTTGTCTGGATGTTACAGGAACAGATTATGTTTATCTGCTGTAGAGTGACTGATGAAGGAATGCTGCCATCAAAGGATTTGTGTAAGTACACTACAAAAATAAATAAAACATTTGAATTAGTGTAATTTCAAACAGTTATTACAGCACTTTTCTTATTGTTGATTTCTGTGCATTTGCTGCAGATCTTTTGTGGTGGAGCAGGACCTGCAAGGAAAGGGGAAAAAAAGGAAAAACCTGAAGCAAAAGAATAAAGTAATGACTTTTTGTATTTTGTGTGTGTGTATTTCTGTAGGTTATGAAAATGTCTGCAGACTGGTGTGGTGCACTGAGGATGGAGAAGTCCACTGCAGCATCCGGAAATGGTCCAGGGACACGGATGAGACGCTCCATCACTCCAGCTCTTACTGTCTCATCAGGACCAGATGCTGCTGTGGTCTCTTCATCATCAGTGACCCCAGAGCAGCGAGAGCATCTAGAGAAACACCAAAAGACACTGAGGATTTGATTTTGGTAAAGTTTGTTCTGCTGGTTTCTGTTTATAAGACGAAGGCTGACTTTCAGAAGCTTCAAAAGCATCATCAAAAAATGTGATGGAGCTTTTATCTGAAGTGATTGACAGTGCTCTTATTACAGAGGCCTACAATCCTCTGATCAAGCTGGAGAAAAGAGCCGTGCTCAAGCACAGTTTTGAATCAGTTCAGTGGTTTAGCACACTACAAAAGTAATAAATCAATGCATGTACTTGTAAACTCTGTGTAAATGTTTTACCTTTAGTTGTGCTCATGGAGAGCAGACACACGATTGTTTGGAGCAGACACAGCAGCAGTCAGATTGTCCCGCACGTGTTCCCTGCTCTTGCTTCAAGGTTGTGTGGTTCAGAGAGCCGTCATCAAGGTCTTCCTCATCCTGTTGCTCAACGACATCCCCGTTGAGAAGAGTGAGATTGTGAAGCACAGCGCAGCAGCAGAACTGTCTCAGCTGTGTTGCGATGATAGTAAGATGTGGGGTTCACCGTCTGTAAATACATCATTGTTAGAACAGTTAGTTTGAAAGAAGCTTTGTTTCATGTGTTGTTGACTTGTACATGTCTGTATTTATTGTGGTGCTAACATTTATACATTCTTTTAATCATTTAGACATGTTTCTTGTTGTCAGTAAATAAAATATAAATATTTGATCTATTCATGTATTAATTGCTTGACTGAAAACTGATGTATTCACATCAACTGCATTAGTGTACTGTATATTCATGTATAGCTATGTCACGACAGAAAATACATTTTGCTTCTTTTACTAAAATGTAATTTTAAGGAAAAATATATATATAATTATTGGTTGGCATTTATCATTATTATTGCATGTAAGTGTTGGGGTGAGCAAAAGATGCAATTCATTATGGGGTAATGTTAATTTTTGAGTAGTGATACTTACATTTTTAGAGTATAAAATCAACAATCTTCTCCAAAGGTGAGATCTTCGAGCAGCTGTTCGATGTTTCGTTTGTGCAGATATTGCAGATTCGCTGAGAGATACTGTACTGGACTGTTGAGTTAGTGATGCTGTGAGGTGGTAGTGCACCTGTACCTCTTTTTTATTATTATTGCCAAACTTATTACATAAACGATCATGGTAAGACGGTTGTATCTAACAATAACAATCATAACGCCATAAAACAGTAAATAAAAAAATAACGTGTTCATCATAGTATAAGATACTATACAAGAAAACAAATTCACATAAAATAATTGAAAAAATATTCTAGAGATAACGATTTTGGGTTTTCTAATTCTATAAAAAAATCACATTACTGGAGTTAAAAATATAAAAACTTAAATTAATAGTATTGGCTATACCACAATCTTCATTATCAAGATACAAATACATTCATTAAACCTTTCACTCATATGTTTTAAGTTTTTACGCTCGTTTTAACTTTGTAGGTCACATGATCAACATAGCGGATGATGATATCCAAATCGCATTAATGCTTCATACACAAATACGCATTCAGGCTGTAGAGTATGTACTTTTATATCGCTCGTTAAATTAGTTCTTATTGAAATTAAGTGCCTAATTAAAGGGTATGCGGTTTCGAACGCAGCCCGACAAAATCTCGTTTTGACATCTCGCGTGGTTCTGTGTGATTTGGACAACTTCAAGTTACGCCTCTTTCGTCAAGTTACGCCCACTTCAAGTTACGCCCCTGTCTTGCAGTCTGCAGACAGACCCTTCTCCAATTCAAGTTACGCCCCTGTCTTGATTTCTTAATTTAGAAGTTTTAAAACTTACATGGTTTAAGTAAAGGCAATCTGTTTACTCAAACAGTTTGAGTTACTGTTATTTTTAATGTTTTAGTTTGGGTTACAGTGTACGGAAGGAAAACTTTGCGCATTGATGTGTCAGGTGTGCTTAAAATACAAATTTGACTGATTGTCATTTTCCAGCAAATAAAGATTACAATATATTGCTACTACAATATCGTGTGTGGTTATGTTGATAGAGATAAATCAATGAATTAAAAACAATGTAACTTACACAGTCATTTCCTTTTATATTTCTCTGGAAAGGGTTCTTCACAACCAGTGTGTTGGCAACTTGAATATACTCTGCATTAGTTAAACACCTAGCAGAAAGGTAGAAACATACTCTAAATTAGTTTTTATTTTTTTATTTTGTCTAATCGTCTTCATAGATTGTGAATTGATCTTAGTTCAGTTGTAATAGAAGAGGTGGTAATAATTATTATACTTACAGGATGTTTTCTGTACTGTTTTGCACAAAAAGGATGCCGATACAAACTTACCAACTCACATCTCACTGTACATATGTCTGTCAACAACAATAAACTAATAACTAAAGCTGCAAGATATAACGCAAAGGAAATAAATATGATCATATTGTAACAAGCTATCTCAATATACATACAGTATTTGTGGTATATAAAGTATAGATAAACATATGATGAATAATTACACCATGCATCTTATCGCCGCCACATTCTCTTGTCTAAAGGAAATTACATTAATGTATATTTACCGCTGATTGGCCAACAGTGTAAATCTTTTTTCAAATGTGTGTGATTTTGGCACGCCCAGTGCTCTAGGCTGCAGCTGCCCCTGTCTATGAATTCACACATGATTATTTTTACACATCCTGTGGTTCTGACTGGCGTGTACAAAAGTTGCACACTAGTGTTCACACTGTGAGAACTGCTGGGTGTGGTGACATTGGGATGTGTTAAGAGCTGAATATGTGTAGAGTTGTGAAACACAAGAATAGTGTTAATAGTTGTGCCTAATGTAATGCTTTTTATATTGCAATTGAGGAAAAACTGTAATATGGTTAGATATTTATAAAAAATAAAATAAAAAACACATGAACCACTTGTATGATCAGTAGTAATACTGATGTTTTGCAAGCATGCTTTTTCAAATTATGATTCTTATGTTATTCTGCATGAAGCAAGAATAAAACCAGATCTGAAACCCACTGATGTGAGCTTCTCTTCACACTGTTTTATTTTTCTGTATAGTACTTCCTCTTTCACATTCAGTCTCTACAATTTAGGGTACATGTGATGTCCATTGATTAATGTCTTTTCTTACAATTTTCTTCACAAAAATTATATTTATCCATTAAATGATATTATAATCCCAGACAAATACTTTGTGCACCTCATGTTTGAAGTCAAGTCACACCAAGTCAACAATATCTATCATGAATTTATTTATACTATTTAATTAATTCCAAAAAAATATTATTTAAAATGTTCTTTAAAATGAGTCTGAAAGTATTTTTTTCTTTAAATTGTCAGTTACTCATACAAAGTGTGTGACTGTACACTGATGATATTTAGTGTGATGCATGCATGTGTGTGCTTGAGCTAATTATGTGTGCAATAGTTAATATGTCCAGTCAGCTGTTGACCCTTGAGTACATGTGTTACTTGAAGTGTTACGCTTAACCAGAGTACAAATATATATATTGTTGGGCAACTGACAGATATGTTACACTAATGAAATATATGAACAGAACAAATGGCTCTTATGAGTCTGGTGTTTTTGTGGCTCTAAATATGTGAAAAGTCATTAAACATCTTTAGATAGAAGGTTAATGGATCCTTTACTAGATTTTAGGTACTGAACCAAGAAAGACAGCATGCTGCACATGGACTATTGTCATGTTGTATTGCACTTTTGTATTTGACATTGCTGTCTTTGTTGTTGTTCAGAGCTTATCTCACAAATTCCAGTACTCAGTTTTCCATCATGTGTAAACTGTAAATGAAAATAAAAGACCTATGATCTTTTTAAAGTACCAAACACACTGCTGAGAGCAGTAAGATACAATTTATTGATTTTTTTTTTTCTTCCAAAAAATATTTCTTCAAAAGTACTTAAAGTACTTAAGAGTAAAGGGCATAAGAATCATTAAATCCCTTGTCTTGGTGTATGAATATGATTCTGTGTTCAGAGGTACAAATATATCAGAGCCAAACTCAACACCATCAGTGTCAGAGGTCTGATAAAATAGAAACAGATGGACATGAGCTAATTGTTGTGGTTTGGTTTGTTCTGTTTGAGCTCGGTGACATTAACCAGTGTGAGAGCAGCAGCTGATCACTAGTTTCTGCTTCTTTACTTCCATAAAATTAGGTAAGTTATAAATACAGATAATATTATAAAGATCTGTCAAAGTATTGTTTCATTTCCTTGTTCATACAAGAATATTACTTCTCATAAAGGCAGATTGATGCTGTTCAGTTTGATACTGAATCATGACAACATTTCTGTCAAAAACTTCCATGTTAGACAGTGTAATATTTTCTGAAAATATTACAAGATTATTAACATTCTCAAATTATAATTTTTTCTCTAACACACAAGGTGTATTTGTATGTGTTTAATGAGTCATTATGTTGACTGTAGGTATCAGGAAGTCTCGAGTCTTTAACCGTCTGTCATTATTCGGTCAGTATGGAGCTCAGTCAGCTTCATCTTGTGCTCCGTGAGTACTGCTTTCTCTTGATGTATTTCAGTGGATTTTAATTGCTCTTATATTGTGAATAGGATCAAGTGATTTAGTGTTCCTAGATTTTTCTTTTCATGCTGCTCTCAGATTTTCAAATTTAGTCCTGGTCCATGATATATGAATGTAATTGAGTTTGATGTAGTAAGTGTGCAGTTAGTGAAAGAGAAATGCACTCCGTTGTGTTTTGGTCAGTCTGTTTTTTTGTGCTTTGTAATAATGTTTGTTGAATCAGTTCTGTTGGTTTGTTTTTGTTTTGGTCAGTCTGTTAGATGTTCACTAGTACACAGTTCTCTTTTTACTCTGCTTGTGATCAAACTGTCTCTCTGCTATGATGATGAAATTTAAATAAAATAAAATAACTTAAGCTAAATATTGACATATATTCTGGCCTTTTCTTCAGGCTGCAGAAACATGGAGTGGGTTTGCATTTGGTCACGAACTTCATTCCACGATGCGTTCCTTTTCCTGTTCTTATTTATTTTATTCAATAATTGCTCGAACAAACAAAACAACAATTAAAAACCAAAACAACACAAATATGAAGTGGTCAAAAATTGTGTCTGACCCACTCCATTACTAACGGCGTATTGCCGTCCAATTCATTACAACACCCTTTATAACGGTTACAAATTACACGTTTTATTTAATAATTAACTGATTCAATAAAACAAAACAAAACAAAACAAATAATATTTAAACATAAATATAAAACAAAAATACATTTTCTTAAATGGCTACAACAGCATATTTTATTTAGATATTGACAAAAATTACTATACTGTGAACATTTACGAAGGAGTAAAAATTATGGTATTTTTACGAGCAAAGGTATCTGTTAAATTTACGGTAAAATACCGGCAGCTATGGTTGCCAGAATTCTTTTTAGGTTTTTACAGAACTGTTTAAATTTACGGTGAAAACTGTATTTCATTAACTGATACAATGTTAATATGCATAGCTTTGAGTTAACTCATTTGCAGAGAAACTGACTGCACTTAATTTGGTCAATTGGCATTTGTTTATAAACTAATATTTATAATGTTTAAGAAAACACAGGCATATTGGTATTGAAAACTTTTCTTAAATCCATGAAGTAAAATCCTATTGATTTAGGCAAAGTCATCAAAAGCATTAAACACAGGCTCTACTCTCCAGCACAATGGGGATCCACAAAACCCCAACAGGAAGTGACTGTTAGGTTTCACAGTAGTTTGCGGTTTTTTTTTTTTATTTATTTATTTTTTTATGGTTAAATGCCAGCGGCTTTGGTTGCCAGTAATCTACTGTTTTCGTTCTTTCTTTTTCTATTTTTTTTTTTTTTTTACAGTTTGCTTCCGTAAATTAAATTAACAGTATATTTCAGTTAAAAATACTTTTCACAGTGTGTTTTTCTTCATCTCACACATTTAACCCCTTTAATCCCATACCAAATCCTCAGTTTTAAAGAGCACTTATATGTGTCCATACTACAGAGTGTTGAAGTGACACTGAAGCAGTGATGAAGTTAATGAGATAATTAAGTGACTAATTAAATGAGGATTGAGCATTAGTGATGAACACCTGTTAACAAGCAGAGACACTGAAGGAAAGAGAAACACAACTTTACAGCCAAAGCCAAAGATGAAATAACTGGAAAAAAAAAAAAATACAAATACAAATACATAAAAATCTCTGAAGATCTCAGCAGAGGAGGATTAAACAGCTCCACAAAACAGCATCACCAGCTTCTTATACTAACCAGTGTGACTTATTTCTGTCACATGTGTACAAAAGCTCTCAATTGAGATTTTAGGTGTTGAACTTTCATTTGGAGTCACCATAATGTGGTGATTGGTGTTTGCTTCAGTTGATCTTTTGAACCTTGACTTTTTTTAAAAAGTTTTTTTTTCTGCTTGTCTTATTAACATTTAGTTCATTGTTATCACATGTATGTGATGAAGGAACAAAAAGGTCCTCATATATTATATTTCACGCTGTTTTACATCATTAACCCTTTAAACCCCACAGCAAAAATCCTCAGTTTTAGATGAACACTTATAATGTGTGCACACTACAGAATTAGAGTAACACTGAAGCAGTGCTGAAGTTAATGAGATAATTATGTGATTAATTAAGTTGTTATTGTACATTAGTGATGAACAGCTGCTGTTAAAGGAGAAGTTCACTTTTAAAAAAACTTTTGCTGATAATTTACTCACCCCCATGCCATCCAAGATGTCCATGTCTTTCTTTCTTCAGTCGAAAAGAAATTAAGGTTTTTGATGAAAACATTCCAGGATTTTTCCCTCATGTAATGGACTCTAATGGGACCCAAACGGGTTCAAGGTCCAAATGACAGTTTCAGTGCAGCTTCAAAGGGCTTTTTAAACGATATCAGACGATGAATAAAGGTCTTATCTAGCGAAAACGATCGGTCATTTCCAAAATAAAATAAAAAAGTTTACGTTTATATAAGCACAAAACGCTCGCCTTGCTCTGTAGTGTGATGCACGTTGAAGACGTCACGTAATACGCAATTACGTTGAAAAGGTCAAGCTTGACGTAGGCGGAAGTACCGTGTCAGTGTTTACAAGTTGAACGTGCAAAGAAAGTTAAACGCCGTTTACAAAAAAAAAGGAAGTTAAAAGGTTTTAAAACAACGATGTCGGACGATTTGAACTTAGAGGAGAAGATGAGATGGAGTTTTTCGCCCTGCCCTACCTTTTTGTGAACCGGAGGAATACACAGAGGAAAGAAATTAGGCAGATGGACGAGAACGCTGCGGCGACACACACCTCTCAAGCATCGGGCAGACGAAGATCTAACGAGACGTGTTGGTGCACATGTGGCAAATGCCAACCATTGCCAACAGAGGAAGAATCTCAATGCTGCCACGACTGGACCATTTCAATCCCGCCATTAGAATCAATCATTGAGTCAGCTGGTGAGACCCTGTTTTACATCTCGCTGCATTACCCAACAGAATGGATTTCCACCCTTACTGAGCAACAGCGTGTTAGAGGTGTTTTTTTTTAGTTTGCCCAAAATTACTGGAGACGCCGTCCGAGGCCCCCAAGGATCTGGTGGCACCCTTAACAGTTGAGTAAGTATCGCGTGTAGTATGATTATTACATATACATATGTTATCATTTTTCATATTTTAACGTTAAATATTTAAAAGGGATTGACTGCACACATTTCTTTTATTTTACAGTCAATATAGGCTGGTGGCATACCGGATAGTTTCTGGAATGGATGCTGAAAGGGGAGAGATTGGGAAGACGCAACAGGAGGGTTCTTCCATCCTGTGTTGTCAGTGCCATCAGATTGTCATACCCTTCTCCATCAGGACAGTATGTAGGCTTCAGAGAAGCGGAAGAGGCTTTTGGGTCTCTTTTATATGAATAGTAATTTGAAATACAATTTGAATTACAATGTTACATTTTTTATATACATTATAATTTTTTGTGGCTTGGTTAGTATTTTTGTTACTGTAATTGCTGTAGTTTTTTTTTTTTTTTGCATAGTCAGTGTTATTTGTTGTTGTATATACATCAACACTACATACTTATTGATGTCTCACACAAACGTTTATTTTGGAAGAATAAAACAATTTGAGAAATACATTCGTTGATGGTTTAATTCCAACTGCATGATGGGGTACCATCAGTAAGGACCATATATTTCACTTACTAAACACCATAAATATTTTGTTTGTTTCAACAACAGTGTTTTCTGTTTTTACCTCAATAA
Organism: Cyprinus carpio; assembly: GCF_018340385.1. Lineage (NCBI taxonomy): Eukaryota > Metazoa > Chordata > Actinopteri > Cypriniformes > Cyprinidae > Cyprinus > Cyprinus carpio. The sequence goes on from NC_056586.1 coordinate 2,627,684, forward strand.
GAAAAAAATCAGAAAAACTATATAAAAAAAAAAAAATTTAAATTTAAAAAAAAAAAAAACCTATAAAAGACTTCAACATTTTTAAAGCAAATTAGTGTCCAAATCGTGATTAAAAACGCTTTGCAAATTACTTCTTGCTTGTCAGGCCTTGGTGTTAGGGCTATGTTCTGTGGCAATGGGTGATGATGAGTCAAACGACAAGAACTTTCCTTTAAACAACGTTGGTGTCCAGCCGCCGCTGTGGTACAACTTTCTCAAACCAGAGACTCTCTGAATTTTTGAGTGGTTGTGTAAAAAATCGTTTTTGGCTAACCCATTCTTTGGTATGTTTGGGGGAAAACGAACCCCAACTTTGTACCGAGATGCACCTATAATAAAAGAAAAATTGATGAAACATAACAATAAATTACACGATTTGTATTGATTACATTACTATAATAGAATGTTCACATTTGATTCTCAACTTGATTAACTTAGATGTATTGTCATCACACAACATATTGAAAAAATCTTAAGTAGTTACACACAATATGTTGTTTTCAACTTACCAGTAGTGGTTGTTGCTTGCTGACGACCCTACGTTTTCATTATGGTCAAGGATAGTGAGTTGTGTTCGTGCAAAACCATGGACTATAATGAAAATGCAGGTTCTTTGGGCAGTATTTCAGTAGGACAGAATGAAACACCTCCAGTTGTCCTAAAGATAAAAGAAAAAATTGTATACCGTGTACCTACTTGTACATGTGTATGTACATTACTATGTGTATATAAATAACTTACCAGTGTGTTTGAAAAGAGCCATTTGCCTCAAATCCTTTTCAAGTCCTTTGTCCAGAACGTGCATGCAGAAACAAGAAGATTATTAGCTGGCATTCCCCTAACATCACTGCATGAACTCCACTTTCCTTTGTGTTTTTTTTTCACATTCCCAGTGAACACGGAGAACACTTCCCACTGTTGCTTTTGCGGTCTTTGTTATTACTGATCCACATTCTTGACATCTTTTGAACAGCTCCATGACATTGGGCTCGTTGACAATCCATTTTTATGTTTCCAATGCATTTCACATTTCCTCTTCTTCTGAGTTTGTGGTAGACGTGATGTTGAACTCAGTGGCTGAAAACTAAGATCTTTCTTGTCCGATGAGGTTCTATGGAAAGGCAGGCTAACATCAAGCGCAAACTTTCTTCTAATTGCTCTTCCATCTGTTCTGGTTGATTATACACAGGGGGCTGTGAAATTAAATGGATTAAAATTGGTTTATAATAAAACTGAATATAAATTTGTAATGTAAATAGTAGGTTTAATACATTTTTTACAGTATATCTGTGCATTTTTAATGATACAACATCATCAAAAATATTAAATACTAACATTTTATGTTAATATATACTAAATTATATTTTCCCCAGTATGACTAACACAAAAAGCATAATTTACCCATAAATTTCACTTTGGTAAACTGGTTAACAAATATGGTACTTACAGTCTGGTTGGAGTGTATTGCAGGGTGGGCAAAATATATTCCAGATGATGAGGGTGTTTTCTTGTTTCTAACACTTTCAGGACTTGTGAGCAGTAAACGAAGTTTATACGGAGCATCTGCAAACTGTCTCGTGGTAGTTCCTGGATCAGAGTCCTGTGTGCTTTACTGGTGTTGACTGTGGAACATTAGCCCCAAAAACTCTACTGCTTTATGGACCTCCAGCTCAGCGCTACTGTCTGTTGCTGGAGACTCTAAATTTCCACGAGACGGATACTTAGGAGTAAAAAAAAAAAAAATTAGCAAGTCTACAGTAATAGGAAGATATTAGTGATAAACATTCACCACGTTATGAAAACACACTGACGAGAAAAAAACGTCAGTGCATTCTAATATAGTAAAAAAAAAAAAAAAAAACACCACTACATACCTCTGTTTGCTTTTGTAAAACGTACTGGGCACCGCCGACGCTTTCAGATAACGGCGATGTCCTTGCTGGGAGGACTTTGAAATCATCCTCGAAAAAATGATCACTGCACACTCTTCTTACAGATTAGAGCATGTCGGGTGTGTTGAGTAATCCAAGTGCAGCGCGCGAGCACCCATGTTTCAATAGCTTCAGGATTGTGTGTAAGTAGGAAATCTATGAAAAGTCAAAAATGTCTGTCCTGACGAAAATGTTCTTTTAGGCCTTGTTTAATATTCAATGTGGAAACACCCAGGATACGCACACGAAACGGGCATATTTAGTAAGCATTTTAACGATTAAACTGACACAAAGAACTATATGATGAATAGGACTATATGGTAGCGTCCTTCCGCACATTTGTAAACACTGACACACGGTACTTCGCCTACGTTCAAGCTTGACCTTTACAAACGTAATTGCGTATACGTGACGTCTTCAACGCGCATCACAAGAGTACAGAGCAAGCGAGCGCGTTTGTGATTATATAAAACTTAAACTTTTTTTTATTTATTTGGAAATGACCGATCGTTTCGCTAGATAAGACCTTTATTCATCGGCTGATTACTCGTTTTTTTTTTTTTAAACCCTTTGAAGCTGCACTGAAAACTGTCATTTGGACCTTGAACCGTTTGGGTCCATTAGAGTCCAATACATGGGGGGGAAAATCCTGGAATGTTTTCATCAAAAACTTAATTTTTCTCTTTTCGACTGAAGAAAAGAAAGAAACGACAAAAATGGAACATCTTGGATGGCATGGGGGTGAGTAAATTATCAGCAAAAGTTTTTTTAAAAGTGAACTTCTCCTTTAACAAACAGAATCACTGAATGAAAGAGAAACACAAGAAGAAGAATACAACTGACCGAGACTATATTCCATCTCGCAGGACCCGCCAGACACAGCCGTTCCAGCACCGCCGTTTCAGAACGATCTCTGTTTCAGGAAAACGGAAACTCGAGGAGCGGAGCTTACGTACTTACCACGAGGGAAGCCGCGCACCCAAGGTTTTGAAAAGTATAATTGGGCTTTTATATCATAAGCAACCGTATATACTTTATGTGCGCAATGTTACAAAGCAAACATTAAGAAAAAACATTGTTTAATATAATGGTATATACTATTCATTTTTTAATTGCAGTACGTGAGCTAGTTTCATCGAAGTTACGAGGATAATTAAAAATTAATTGAAACTTAAGGCAATTTGATATGAAATTAAAATACTTTAATCACAAACATTAAAAAAAAATACTTCAAGCAAAAGCACATGTGTAATCATTGCATTTCAATACAAAAACAAAATTAAACAAATTGCGTATAAAATCTGTCCAACACACAAAATTTTTAAAAGAGAAAACAAATCAAAAAAAAAACTAGATAATTACAGTTTATGGAAATAAACTGCCCAACTAAACGCAATTTGCCAATGACCAATTTTGATATAAATGGAAAATGGACCATTTACAAGAACAAAACAATTCACACATTGTCATGCACATATTGGCATTAATTTAACTTTAAAATGTATATCAAATGAAAACAGTTCCAGTTTTAGGCCCATGTTTGTCATGACATTCTTGTATAACTAATTCCAGTTCATCCCTGAAACTGTAACAAAAGGAAACGTAAAGGGCTCCCTCGAAGAGATCTGTGCTTTCACTGAGATCATTGAGGGCCTTTTCCTTTTCCTCCTCAGTTCTCATGGTAAGGAAAAGAAAGAGCGGCTCTTCCACCGGCCCTCCTCTGAGGCAGCTGGTTATTGGAATCAATCCATGTCACAGCTTCTGCCATGTATCGGATTATCGGTAGCTCCTTGATTACAGAAATATAAAGAAAAAATTAATTTTTACATTTCTACAGATGTGTATAGAGTATGCCATTTATATATTTACCTATGTATTGGTGTGTGATTCGTCAAACATTGAAGTAGGATCAAAAGAGGGTTAATCACAGTAAGTTGTTCCTAAGACCAAGACTGGTTCTGTTTGGATTTTAATTACAACTTTGATTTAACAGGTTTATTGATCCACTTCAAATGTACCATTGTGTGTATGGGCTTATATCTGAGGACATACCTCACTGCTTGCTAAGCTCAGCTGGTTCTCTGTGTGGAAGAGAGCCCTCTTGAAGGGTTTTATCTGCACTGTTAATATACATATGTTGGTACATTTCAAAATGATACAGAAAGGGGGTGACAATTTAATGGTGGGCTGGAGGAAAGGCTGTCCAGTTATTTACCTTTCAGAGAAAGAAAACCCCAAAGTTATCTCAAAGATATTAGAGCCACCATATCGACTCTTGGCATGTCAAACTGGACGAAATAGGAAAAAAAATAACTGAAATATTAAAAATATTAACAGCTACAACAACATCAGGTAAAACACATTTACACTTATATACTTACAGATGAAAAACAAAGGGTGCTCCCAAGGCAAGATGTAGAGCATTAAGGAATTAAAAAAAAAAGAAAAAAAATTATTACACACACACACACACACACACACACACCACACACACACACACACCACCACAGACCACACCACTTCGTAACTTGACCAAAACAATAATAAAAAAAAACGCCTTGTTCTAATAACTAAAACCAATTATGGTGTAATTATTTAGTTATAAATAAAACAATCCCATCAACATGAAGCTCCACAGCCACCACCCCATCTGTTGGGGATATCCTAAAAAAAAATTACTAAATAAAATATCAAAAAAACCTTTTACAATGTTTGCCACTTCCACTATCCAACTTAGCATACTTCTAAACCAACTTGTTTTTATTAGGCACCATGTTCCAGGTGCAATTTGGTGTCATCTTGCTGCAACAAAAAATACCCATAATAAACATACTTTGCATATGCAAAAATACATCCAGTTTGGATGCTCTGAACCCTAGCATTAACAGTATTGGGTCTTTCTTGAAAAAAACTGTCACACCATGAAAAGGGACAAAAACCTTCATGAAGAAAATTTAACAAGGCTTTTTAAACTCGAAGAACACAGCAAAACTGAACACAAACATTGAACAGCAACCACAGCAAGCCTGAACTTAGAACTGGAACATTTCACTATTTATTTTTGCACCGGGAAAGTTTTTCATATATCCCCCCTACCCACCCAATAGGATTGGTTGAATCTAGGAAGACATGTGTCTATTTTTTGGCTTCATGACCTGAAAAAAAATGTTGTTCTTCCAAATCATGAAATTGTTTTTTGAATTGTGAAAAAAAAAGGTAAAATTTTTTTTGACAGTTAATTTTTTTGAAAGTTAAATAGCTAGATCCACAAAGACATTCACACAAACATCCAGTGTTCTGGCTTCAAGCAGGACAGATGAATGCAGTCTTTTAGTGCAATGTTATCCTGTAAACAATACATATATATAAAAACAAAAAAAACATTCAGATGGTTAAAATAAAATTGGTCACTGCTGTAAATGGTATGTAACTTTGTGGCCTCACTGGAAATGACAAGGATGGTCCAGATTATTTGGAGGCAAACCAGGTCACCACAAACCTATGCATTAGCTGTCCAAATCCCAATCCCTACACCATAAGATACTATGAAGACTATAACAAGCTAGACAACTATGCTCAGGTTATTTGCAGTTTTATAAAATACTACTTTCCATTAGAGGACCAAAGTAATACTTCCAAAGACAGTGTTTGCAATCTGAATTTTTAAAAGAAAATTGTCAAGAGCACAGTCATTTCGGTAATATTATTGTCAGTTACTTTGTATCAAGGCTACTGTTGCCCCAACTGTCTGAGAGCGAGAGTCCAGAAATCTTTTCTTTTCGCCCCCCGTTTCCACTTCCGCACTTGTCTCAGCTTGGTGCCTGTCCCACAGCCATCACGCTTAGAGAGACGACATAACTGATTAAAAAACCATTTTGGGTTGCATTCACCCTCCATAAAGAACCGAATACCTTTAATACCATTCTGATTGCTGGTTGGCACACAATCCACCCCTTTACTGGGTCCGACAGGCCTTTATAATTACACACCATTTCCGTTTCCTGCTGTACTAATAAACATTTGAAACTTACATACAACAATTTAGCATTACAGCTTTCGATATATTAAACTTATACAGGTTTACACTATATGGTTGGGCGTCATTGCTGTAGGGGGTACCATGTCCATCTCCATGTCTGTGGGGACTGCTGTGCTATAGAGATGTCGAATTTTCTTTAAACAATA
>NC_056586.1:2634838-2646720 GCF_018340385.1 Cyprinus carpio
ACTGATTATGATTCTTGTGTTATTTTGCATGAAGCAAGAATAAAACCAGATCTGAAACCCACTGATGTGATCTTCTCTTCACACTGTTTTATCTTTCTGTATAGTACTTCCTCTTTCACATGCAATCTCTGTAATTTAGGGTACATGCCATGTCCATTGATTAATGTCTTTTCTTACAATTTTCTTCACAAAAATTATATTTATCCATTAAATGATATTATAATCCCAGACAAATACTTTGTGCACCCCATGTTTGAAGTCAAGTCACACCAAGTCAAGAATATCTATCTTGAATTTATTTATACAATTTAATTAATTCCAAAAAAATATTATTTAAAATGTTCTTTAAAATGAGTCTGAAAGTAATTTTCTTTAAATTGTCAGTTACTGCCGTGACCCTACTGTGTGACTGTACACTGATGTGTGCAACAGCTAATTATGTGTGCAATAGTTAATAATTCCCGTCAACTGTTGACCCTTGAGTACATGTGTTACTTGAAGTGTTACACTTAACCAGAGTAAAAAGAGTAGTTTAGCAACTAACAGATTTGTTACACTAATGAAATATATGAACAGAACAAATGGCTCTTATGAGTCTGGTGTTTTCATGGCTCTAAAGATGTTAAAACTCATTCAACATCTTTAGATAGAAGGTTAATGGATCCTTTACTAGATTTTAGGTACTGAACCAAGAAAGACAGCATGCTGCACATGGACTATTGTCATGTTGTATTGCACTTTTGTATATCCATTACTGAGTCTTTGTTGTTGGAACGGACATAAGAATCATTAAATCCCTTGTCTTGGGGTATGAATATGATTCTGTGTTCAGAGGTACAAATATATCAGAGGCAAACTCAACACCATCAGTGTCAGAGGTGTGACAGAATAGAAACAGATGGACATGTGCTAATTTTTGTGGTTTGGTTTGTTCTGTTTGAGCTCGGTGACATTAACCAGTGTGAGAGCAGCAGCTGATCACTAGTTTCTGCTTCTTTACTTCCATAAAATTAGGTAAGTTATAAATACAGATAATACCATTTTATAAAGATCTGTCAAAGTATTGTTTCAGTTTCCTTGTTCATACAAGAATATTACTTCTCATAAAGGCAGACTGATGCTGTTCAGTTTGTTAGTCAGTGTGATATTATCTGAAAATATTACAAGATTATTAACAATCTTAATTTTTTTTTCTCTAACACATGAGGTGTATTTGTATGTGTTTAATGAGTCATTATGTTGACTAGGTATCAGGAAGTCTCGAGTCTTTAACCGTCTGTCATTATTCGGTCAGTATGGAGCTCAGTCAACTTCATCTTGTGCTCCGTGAGTACTGCTTTCTCTCGATGTATTTCAGTGGATTTTAATTGCTCTTATATTGTGAACAGGATCAAGTGATTTAGTGTTCCTGGATTCTTTTCATGCTGCTCTCAGACTTTCAAATCCTGTCCTTCCATGAAATATAAATAAAAATGAGCTTGAGGGAGTAAGTGTACAGTTAGTGAAAGAGAAATGCACTCCGTTGTGTTTTGGTCAGTCTGTTTTTTTGTGCTTTGTAATAATGTTAGTTGAATCAGTTCTGTTGGTTTGTTTTGCACACATGCTTTAACTAGATGTTCACTAGTACACAGTTCTCTTTTTACTCTGCTTGTGATCAAACTGTCTCTCTGCTATGATGATGAAAGTAATAATAATAATAATAATAATAACTTAAGCTAAATATTGATGTTTTGGCCTTTTCTCCAGGCTGCAGAAGCATGGAGTGGGTTTACATTTGGTCACGAACTTCATTCCACGATGCGTTCCTTTTCCTGTTCTTATTTATTTTATTCAATAATTGCTCAACAAAACAACAATTAAAATGAAGATACAAATTATACAAAATTAAATTCATTCAACAAAAAAAGGACTTTCCACAAAACAACACATTTGAAGTATTAAAAAACTGTGTCTGACCCGCTCCATTACTAAAGGCGTATTGCTGTCCAATTCATTACCACACCCTTTAAAATGGTTACAAATTACACATTTTATTTAATAATTAACTGATTCAATAAAACAAAACATATAATATTTAAACATAAATATAAAGTGAAAATAAAATTTTATAATAAATTTTCTTAAATGGCATATGACATAAAACAGCATATTTTATTTAGATATTGACACAAAACTATATTGTGAGGCTGAGAAACGTGTGAAAGTAAAATGATGGTGTCTTAGCAGCAAAGGAAGAATATAGTCTACCTTTATGTGGCTAATGTAAAATACACAATATCAGCTCCATGTTCACATTCTAGTGAGTTTTTCTCTGTTTTAGTGCTGATTTCAAGCATCCACTCTGCACACACTGAAGGTGAGTGAATTTCATCACATATTCAGTTGAGTGATTCTACACTGTTACAAACTAGCTGTGAAAAACATTGTTTTTATAATGATTTTAAATACACCTTTTTAACAAGTTATTTGTGTGTTGTGACTACAGGAAGAAATTACATTGAACCAATAGCAGTTAACCTGCATGTGTGGTTTGCAGTTAACTGTGTTTATCCAGTAAAAACAGCTCATTTGATTATTTCTATTATTATATTATTTCATTATTTTCATTGTGAATTGCTGTCACAGTGGCCAGAAAGACCAAAACCTACAGTAACTATTAAACTCAAGCTTCAACATGTGACATATATAGTGAAGGAGGTCACTAGCTGGAGCTTAAGCCTGGTATAAAGAAGATTCAACCAGTGTTTTCAGTGATCAACAGGAACACACACTCAGGTCTGTTAATGAGAGTCTGACGCAGGTAAACTACACCTGTAGAGGATCCAGAGACAGAAGGATCACGGCAGGTCACAAAAAAGAGTGATGCAGTTACACTGAGAGTCTCAGGTGAAGCGTCATCATCTCTTCCATACACACACAAACACACACATTTAACCTGTTATTAATGACTGATTTCTCTATTTCAGCGCCCAGAGCAGTTTAGAGGTGTTTCTGCCACAGAACTGGTTGGATGAAGGGAGATCCAGGTGACTCTTGATCTGTGAGGTTCACAGCTTCTCTACAGGCTGGACATTCAGCTGGTTCACTGTAACTGTCTCATCAGGGACGGATAATGTGCTTCATGTGGTAACATATGATTAGTGATTTTTTCAAGCCCGAATACCATTAATAACATGCCTTGGTTTACGGATCATATGATCTGCGTCAGGACAGCAGCCGAGGAGCAGGAGAAACTACACTGTAGTTCTGCTGCTCGAAAGCACACAGGAGTTGCTGCGCCAGAGCAGAGAGAGAGAAATCAGTCTATAAAACACAGCACAGCAACACACAGCTGCTATGGGTTTGGTGAGTTCAAACACAACTTAATAAAGAGAATTTCTAATACTCAAATTCTGAAAACTCTGCAGCAGTACTGTCTTATCTAGGTGTTTGTCCTCCAGTCTCTCTGATCGTCAGTCCAGCAGAAATCAACACTTCACATCTGCCTCTCTCTCTCTGAGCTGTGAGGACCAGAGTAACTTACTGGATGGAGAGGTGAGAAGATACACAGACGATTACACAGACGGTGGACGGCTGGAAGATTGTTCATCATTACGTCGAGGATTCACAAACAGGGAGCTACATGTACATCAGCTCCACCATCACATCAGACACTGGGAGTGTACTGGTGTGAGTCTGAATCTGTGACCGAGCAAACATCATCTGTTAATATTCACTGTACACACTGTGAGTCTGTGTTCCTGTATTTAATCATTTCACTGGCAGTTTACAATCAATGCAGGAAGCTGGGTTGATTAAGCATCAGTGGACAAAAAACAATCAATGATGAAAGAGGGGTACCAAAAATGTAATTATTTAATAATAAACTATTTTATCGGATTCAGTGCATGTTTTGCTCTGTTTTTCTGTAGGTAGATGGTGTGATTCTGGAGAGTCCTGTTCATCCTGTGACTGAAAGGAGATCATCTGATTCTGCGCTGTTTATATCGAACATACAACCACACGCAAACCACTCAGCGCTGATTTATATAAAGATGGATCCCGAATCCAGAATCAAACTACAGAGACGCCATCACCACTGTCTCAAAGTCACATGAGGGTTTTACTACTGCAAACACACCAACGAGAGGAGAGTCACCCAAGAGCTGGATCTCAGTCAGAGATAAGAGTAAGAGCTATAAACACTATTGAAATATTTCTGTAGACTTTACAGCAATAATCTAAATGTAAAAATATATCTCAGCTTCCACAGACTCAAGGTCTTTAAACCCATGAATAACTGGAGTGACTGCAGGACTGACTGTAAACTTTTTTGATCATCGATCTTCATTGGTGATGCTGGGCGCTGCAGAAACAAAGGTTAGATTAATTTTCCATAACACATTTACAAACGCTAGCTCTGTTTCTAATGCTTGTGAGCTTCTATCCCACAACAGCCTAAGAGGTTATTCCTGGATGCAGAGATGCCAATAAAGACATTTTATGTTTGTGTAGGTGGAAGATCTCAGTCTCCTCTAGTGTCAGGTCAACAGCAGAACAAGAGTCGATATCAGAGCAGAACCAGAGAGAAGCTAGGAGACAAGGACACTGCTGTCTGGTCAGTCTTTACCCTTGACCCATAAAATCAATACCCTACATCTTTTACAAGCTGAGATAGAAGACACTTACGGGTAACTTTTAACTAACAGATGGATATGACAATTTAAATAATATTTCATTTTTTCTAAAAGTATATTATATATATATGTATATATATCTATACTAAATATATGTGTGTGTGTGTGTGTGTGAGAGAGAGAGAGAGAGATTGGAAATTAATTAAATGCAATTAATGTTAATTAATTTATTTACAGGAACTGTCTCATGATTTATGACTCTACTGATGCAGCTATTTATGCAAAAACGTGATAACTGACATAAGCACAGGTAAATAACATTTTAATTATGTCATAATGACAAGCACAGTAGTTTATTTCTTAAGAAATATGAAATGAAATCCATATTTTTATCACTGTGGTATTTGCAGAGCAAATCAAGTTAAACCCAATGTTTTTTCCTCATTGTAGGGGACGGTTTAAGTGCACCTTCTGAAACTCACCTATGCTGAGATTGAACTGAACTATACAAAGAAACAGAGAGAAAAGAAAAAAAAACAAAGGTAAAAACTGAAATAAAAGTCTCTGCATATGATTTTATGATCATAACAGTAGCAAAAAATCACCACATCATTTTTCCTAAATGTCAGTTTGTGGCAGGTGAACGGTGAAAAATTGATTCTGATATGAAAATAAAATAAAATAAAATAAAATACTTTATATAAAAATGAAAAACATGCATTTTGAATTAATTTGTATGTATTTTAGGTGCTGGATCTAGTGAAGCGACTTATGCTCAGGTTAAATAAAATGTCCAGAAGAGAAACGTTCAATCCCAGGATGCTGATGGGTTCTGTTGAGAAGGAGTGGAAATGAACCAGGATCATCAACGATCAATAATCTTTGTGATATTGAGCACTTGATGGAAATAGAAGTATCAGTATTTAATATTAGTGATTCAAACTGCCATGTGCTTCAGAAAAGTTGCATGCTAATCCTTTGCTATAAATTGAAAAAAAAAACCTTGATTATGGGTTTAGTACTGCAGGTGTTTCTGTTTGATTATTATTAACAGAGAGCAGTAGATTTATTAGTAGAACTGAGCACAACCGAATATTATTTTCTGACGTTGAGTAATGTGAACAAGTTTCATTTCCTGGAAATATTAAGGAATTTTTAAAATTTGATTATCAGGTCTGAAAATGTTGTCTTTAAATGTAAATGTATATAGTGAAAATGTATTTATACATCTTTATTTTGAAACGGCCAACATATTTTATTGGATAGAAAAACATAGCTCTTTGAGTTTGCAGTCTCTTATAAAAAAAAAAAAAAAAAAAAAAAAAAAAAAAAAAGCCTTATCCAGCAATTAAAAAAAAAAAAACCTTGTAAAGCCATGGAAATACATTAATCAAAAAGTTTATAGCTTGCTTGTTTGTCTTATTCTCGTTATCGTTTCAGAAAAAAAAAAAAAAGGTTGAGTGTGTTTGAATACTGTTTTATGTACAATGCCTTTCAAAAGTTTGGTGTCAGTAAGATTTTTTTTTTAATTATTATTATTATTATTCTTATTGATTTTTATTATTATTTTGAAAGAAACTAATACTTTTGTTACAGCGAGAAGTAAGCATTAAATTGATCAAATGTGAAAACTGTAATGTTTCAAATAAAACACTGCCCGAAGGATCCTGAAAAAATCTAATAAATAAATAAAAAGTATCAGGGTTTACACGAAATATGAAGCGCAGCATGACTGTTTTCCACAAGCCAATAACAAGAAATGTTTCTTATTTAGAATAATATAGATGTATTCAGAATTTACAATAATTTCTGAAGCTCTGTGACACTGAAGAGGCCTGAAACGAGTTGGTAGGCATAGAACGGACTCGAGGTGATGTTTACTGTATAACAAAGTCATCTCGACAAATGAACTGGAATTTTAAAACATATTTAAACTAAAAAATGTTCTTGTCAGATATTCGGTATTGTTTATTTAATTATTTCAGAATATCAGCACAGGCACCAAAATTTTTTGTTCACTGTTTGGTTTTAACAACTCAATAAAATTATAGAAATAATTAATAATCTACTCCAGTTATGTGTCTCACATTCACTTCTTTAAAACCTCGATTCTTGTCACCTGTTATCATGAAGGAGGCCTGTGTTACAGCCTGAAGAATTTCAAATGATGAGATCTAAAAGGATTTTTGTTATCCGGTGGCCTCCCTCTGGGTAGGACAATATTAGTATTACAGCCTTCGATATGAAGTGATAAATATAAAGGGCTGTTTTTTTCGAAAATTAATGTTAGTCCCCCCCCAAGGCCATCAGAAGTACATGAAAACTTGGCAAGATAACATAAAACTTGGAAGATTTATATATATATCATTAGAATATTTTTTGGATATATATATATATAGTAGATAATATATTATATATATATAGAGATATAATATTAGGGCTGGCAAATGATTAATCTTGGATTACTCACTCCAAAATAAAAGTTTTGTTTACAGAAATACTGTATGTGTACAGGGTATATTTTAATTGTGTATTATAATACAACACACATAAATTATATATTAGAAAAATATTTACATTGTATATAACATTTTAATATTTATATTCTTATATTTTTATATTATATATCCATATAATTTACTATATAAAATAACATTATTCTTCTTAAATATATACTGATGTGTGTTGTATTTATATATACAATGCAATACACAGTAAACTTTTATATTGGATGTGACACAATCGTGTAATCATGACAGCCCTAATATATAATATATTATTATCATATGATATATATTTATATAGAAGTACTATATTTTTTATGATTGTTTTGTTTTCTTGATGATTCATAGAAACCATGTGATTGAATCCAACTTTAAAAGAAACTTTCAAAGAAACAGCACAGCTCTCCTCATTTTGCTTCCTTAAGAAGGAATGTCCTGCTGCTTGAGCAGAAGGTACAGGAATAACGCTGCCAGTGTGTTTGATGCACATAAACTCGGCTGATCTGGTATCAGTGTGTACTCACAAGTGTTCTGACTAGAGCTGCTCAAATGAACAGAACAAGTGTAAAAGTGTGATAATTGCTTCACAAACTATTTTGATTGGGACTTTTACTGAAGCCTGAAGTGCCAAATGCATTGCTTTAATAAATATCTAAAAGACAGTGATATGCATAAAAAATACGGATTGTACAAATTGGTGGCAATTTGACAAAGATATAAATTACATTCAAAACAAAACTGCATTAGTTATAACAAAGAAGATACTTAATATGTTTCAGCCATGAACATCTGAATCAGTGAATTATTCTGTAAATCATGACGATGTCTGAATCTGGAGCACTACAGATTCTTGATATGAATGCATTAAGTGAACTGAACAATGTCAGAGATCTGAACTCAAGCATCATTCGGTGTATTTCACTCTACTGAAGACATTCCTTCATGTGCAAGTTTCAGGTAACTGTTTTGTCTGCTGTGTAATGTTATTACATAACAATATTATTATGTTAAAGCCATTAAAATCAAACAAGATCATGACCAGCATGATGCCACTGAATTCATTCTTTCCTATTTACATGAAGTGTCAAAACTCAGAATATACAACTGTGTTTTTGAAACGGTTTTCGTGAGATTCATTTCCCTCCAAAGACGACAGAAAGAAACAAAGAAATCATATTTTGCATTTATATGAAATATTATTGGCTTCATCTTTTAATTTGGGGAGAAAATGTGAATAAGTTTTGTGAGATTAATCTCATTTTAATTTTCTTCTAAGAGAATGTTTTTTTTTTCTCTCTTCTTTTCTTACATACGGTCAGATTGTCTTTGGCATTGGCGGTGGATCATCATCCGTGAGTGTCTGATACGTTCTCAGCAGGGTTTATTTGCTGCGTGTTGGAGCCGTCTCTAACTCTCAGGGCTCTCTGGTTCTGCTCGGGGCTGATCTCTGATAGAGTGGACGGCCCCGCGTCTGGACTTAGCACGGAAAGAAAGCCGACCCGCTGATCTCTTCTGAGGCTGTTCTGCTCTGCTTGCTGGCTCCTCAGGTGCTGATCGATGAATAACGCTGCCGTTCGTCCTGCACAGTGCGCATGAATAGTTGCATAGCTGTATAAATTTGTCAGTGACGTTTCCTAAGACACCGGATGGCATCACAGTCTCGCCCGACCGGATTTGGCTACAAGTGCTCACGCGCGGGGAGGGCGATGCATTCTCGTGGCACGGCTTATTATTATTATTATTATTATTATTATTATCAGTATTATTGTTTATTATTATTATTATTATTATCTAACTTACAGCAATTAGCTATGTGAATTTAGATTTTAGCTAAAATAATTAGTATTGTCTTATTTGGTGTATAGTTGGCAAGGTGTGGTGTATGGTGTACCTACTGACATTAAAAATGCCGGAATGTGAAGATTCAATTTAGGCTGAACCTAATAAGCGTAGATTATGTCTGTCCACGATCTTAGCGTGTAGCGTGGGCAGGGTTGGGTTGAGTTATAGTACACCCTCATGACCATTAGCACAATGCTGACATCCTAACTCTGGTCCGCTAATCTTAATCTGCATATATAATATATATAAAAGGCTATGGTCAGGATCTCAATGAATTTCAGCGAAACTAACATACATGGAGGGTGTTTGATTTCACCAATGTCTTATATTTTACTTATGTGGCGGCTGGATAAGAACAGGAAATCTATTTGAGGACACATTAACTTACAAAAATGAACATTGTTAAACATAAAAAAAAGTGTGATTCTTAGTTATTATTCAATTTTATCTACTCTCATTAAAACTCAGTCGTTAAGAAACACGCAGTTACAAAAAGGGGGAAAACAACAAAAAAAAAACCCTGGGGGGTGACCAAGCCCAGGGGGCGACCAGCAGAGGCTCCAGAAACATCATTAACAGCCAATACACACCCTAATACACAAGTACAGCGGGCTGCAGCCTGCAGATCGATGGCGGGCGGATCTGCACCTGGGGGAGCGGCCACGTGTCCTGCCCCGCCCCAAACTACTCTGATTGGTTCCGATCGTCTTCCAGAGACATATAGCATAGGAAATGTGGGTGTAGTGAGGTAGGACGTGAGTTGTAGTTTAATAAGCTAAAAACGACTGTGCAGTTTTACAAAGCCGTCATTATAATGAAACAGTTGTTTATTTGTAACGGGACTCACGAGTCTGATTTACTGAATCACGATGATGTTAGCTGCTGCCAGTGTAATCTTCTGAACAGTTCGAATTCACAAACTGAATCATGGGACATTCTTAAAACACTTAACTTGAAAGTATCGTGGTTTTAATGCATTTAAAACTGTGTTTTAAAAAGGACCAAACTCAGTAAACAAATTATTAATAAAGCATTCTATTCACAGACAAGCAGATATGAGCCCAGAATACTTAATGCACCAAGTGTTAATTACATGTTAAGCATTTTCCTCCCATAACCTGCTTGTCTGTAAATAGAATGCTTTATTAAAAATGATTACTGAGTTTGTTCTTTTTAAAACACGTTTTAATGCATTACGCCACGTTAAGCATTTTCCTTTTAGTATAATGGTTTTGCAAAATGGGTATCGGAAAAGATACAAATTTAATATATTAATTTAATATAAATAAGATGATAAAATTTATCTCTCAAAGTTTATCTCATAATATTTGACCAACGCAGTGGCTGTGAGACAACTGCACTAAAATAAAAGCATGATGCATTAAAATTACGTTCATTAATAGCAACAGATTACAGGTATGTCTTTCAGAATCATCACTGAACGGTAGAAATAAAAGTTTCTCGATTTCTTTACTTTAAAATATCGAGGAGCAGCATATTTTCCTGAAATAAAGGGGAGGGAAAAGTCTTTACTTTGCAATGTAGTAAAGAAAATTAAAGTTTTATAAAAATATAAATGGGACACAGCAGACACATTAATCTACTGCGGTGTCATTTATCAGCTGCATGACAGATAATTATATGTAACAATAATTGTCTTGTCATGCTCCTAGACTGTATAAAAACAGGGTCATGCTATATAAATTAAAACAATACTGATATATCCTTTTCATTTCCTTTCTCATACTCTGATGATATGAAATAATCAAATTTTCAAAAAAAATTTAATTCATATTTAATTCTTTTATCTGAAGACCTGATCCTCCCCCTGTGGATAATCAACCCAATTCATTTATTAAATGTAGTTGCTTGTTCGTCTGTTAGCCTAAAAGATCAGCTTAATTTACGAAATAACAATCATTTCAGGGGACAGCTGGGAGAGCGTAGTAACAGAGCTAATGTTTTTTTTTTTTCTTCTCTGTGCATTTATAATGAAGGCATGGTAAAACTTTTGCCACAGTTTCTAGGTTTTTAACAAATCATACCGCATAAGCATACACCAACCACCACACACCATTTCCTATCAAGTGTATGAGAGACGATCGAAGCCAATCCGAATGAGATTAAGGGGCTGAGGCTACAGCGCTGCAGTCCTCTCACAGGTGCCAGCCCCGCCCTTCGATCCTGGCAGTGCGTGCAGCAGGGTTGCTTCTCAATTACACTGCATGCTTGTCTGTGCTATTAATTTAAGAAGCACCAAAATAAAACGTTTTAGTAGTCGCGGCTGAAATTTACAGTGACACCGCCATTAGCTTGTTTATTAAGCATTAGCTAGAAATAACATTTTTATTATTGTGAAGTACGGACAATTACAAAGATTTGGTAAAAGTCATGTGCTTGTTTGCTATTATTACACTTTAAATGTGTTAAATCTTTATCTTAAGACGTATCTCTTTTATGTGGCCTCCAATGACAATAAGTTCACGGCACCTACACACCATCTCAAACAATAGTTTGTGTTTTTGTGTGTTTTAACTTGAAGGGTTGGAAGCAAATAGTTTCACAAATGAAACGGGGGGGGGGCGGGGTGGGGAAGGTACCACAGGCTTAATAATGTTACCACTACGGTAAAAATGAAGAGCTGATAAAATTAAACTGTAGGCGAACTGTAAATTAACCGTACAAAGTGTGCTGCAGAACGAACGAAGACTGCCAAGTAAGAGTGTACGTTACCTTATTTTACAAAGCACAATTTATCTACAGTGAAAAAAAAGCAGACTGGCCAAACCCGGCAGTCAACAGGGAGCTGCTGTGTCTGAAGTTCAGTTGTAGTTCTGTGTTCTCTTTTTTCAGTTAATTAGGCGGCATCAGAGCACTGCAGTGCGAGGACCCTCTTGGAATTGCTCCGTTTATTAGGGCC
>NC_056586.1:2647720-2668659 GCF_018340385.1 Cyprinus carpio
TCCCGCGGGGCAGCTGGGATATGAGGAGCCGCCACAATCTGTGCAGACACACCCACCACCACAAGTCAAATCATACTGCAAAAAAGAGCCAAAGTCAGCTGGAGAGAAACACACACACACACTCTGCAGGAAAGCATGTTACTGGTGCATTCAAATTCAAAAAAAAAAAACAGGTCGACAAATGACATTTGCGTCGAAAAATAAAAAAACTAAATTAGGGCAAAATATTCAAGTGCCTGTGATATTCTGGTCTCTAGATCGATTGCTCAGTTCCTTCAATTTTGGTCTAAGAGGTTGATTTAATCTATGACTGCAATTATGGTTCTACGCATAATATAAAAAAAACACAGAAATGAAGTTCTCTCTCAAAACATCAAGCTCTTAATCCTAACATTCCCAGAACTTCTCCAAATGACACTTCTAATGGGGTTTAAGAATAAGATTAAGAAGACTAGATAAAGGAGAAAGTTTAAGCCATAAATTGAATGGAACAATACGTGAAATGGTTCCGGCTAAATGTACATGTCTTGTATTAGCAAAACTTCAAAAGTAAAAAAATCAAAAAAAAAAAATAAGGAAGTAACTTTTACTGTGCCATCTGATCTCTCACGGCACAAAAGTGATTTGCACTTCCTCAATATGTGTTGTTTGTTTTCCATGCAGAGGTCTAAAGATATCTTAAATCAAGATGCATTTACTTGAGAAGCAAAATGATCTTCAATTTAGAAGTCTGGTTTTTTTACTGAGAAAATGCAGACAGAAAAGGTTTCTGATTAAAAAAGGCCCAAACTTAAATGAAAATATTTTCATTCCCCACTGGCAGATTCTTCTTTAAGCATAAACTTTTTTTTTTTTTTGTTCAGTTTCTCAGAAAACAAGACTTCATGTTCAGTTTGCATCGCAAGTAAAGTATCTTTATTTAGGATGTTTCGATATGTGTATCTGGTTCATGCAAAGAGATTCATGCAACATTAGTCCCATGCCTGTATTGATGTGACCAGACTTTCCTGCTCCTATTCAAAAATCTCTTTAAGCCTCGTTGTAAGGGGTGAATAAGGCTTTTAAAGAGCCGCACAAATCCTGTTCTAACCACCTTCCAGAATAGTTTCGTGAGGGGGGCAGCCCACACCTTCCAGAATTAGTTTTTGTGCCATGTGATTTATTTATGAGATTTGTGCTGTTTAATCTAGTTTTGTGTTATGGATTGTTTATGATTTTTTTGTATTTGAGTTGAATTATGATTTCGTGTTTGGTCACGTTATGCCAGGCTTCTTGTCTAAATGGCCGTTCTTTGACCGACGGTGTCGACATAAGCTGCAATGTGGACCAGACTTCATGCTGATACTATAACAACGTCACTTTGTAACACCTCACGGTCCGCTTGAACAATAGTCCCTGCTGCCGCAGACCAGTGACTGTATGAGCGAGATAATCAGACAATAATCTGCTCTCACGGTTAGTTTGGGTGTGTTGAGGGAAGCAGACGAGAGTTACTGCTTTTCATTGCATCTCGACTCCTCACCAGCTGTGTGTGTTTGGGTACCTGTGGGCGAGCGCTGGACTTGAACGTATGAGCGTAGCGTGATGTCGGTGGAGCCGCTGGACTCCAGTGGGATGGGATGCTCGTGAAAGTGCCGGAAACATGTCCTGCGACTGTCTGGAACCACAGGTGATGAACGTGACGAATGACTGACCGCTGTCCCAGTTCACAGACAACCGCAGGTGCGGCCAGGACACAACACATTCATTATTCATGTGTTCATTTGGTGATATTATTAGAAATAATAAATATATATATATTCATATTTATATGGGAACGTGTGTGCAATAAATGTAAACAATTATGCCACTGGAAAAAAAGATGTTCTTGTTTAGTATTTTAGTCTTGTTTCTATATAAACACTCTTTACTCAAGATGCATGTACTTGAGAAGCATAAAATGACTTAAAAAGGGATATTAAGGCTTGTTTCTTTAAAAAAATGGGGCGAAAAAATAAACTTGTTCCCCTTTAAATTAAGATTCTTACCCCAATGGCAGATATTTTTTTCTTGTTTTGAGCAAAAACTATCAAAAAAAAAAAAAAAAAATTATTAATTCAGAAAAATAAGACTTAATATCTTAAGTTCATTTAAGTCATAAGTCATTAGATATTTGTAATCAGAAACGAGACAAAAAAAATGCAAAGTACAAAAAATAATTTTTTTTATACATTCATATATTTATATATCGTGACCCTTGACCACAAAACACCAGGGTCAATTTATCAAAATTAGATGTTATACATAATTTCCATTGATGTATGGTTTTTATTAGGATAGGATAGAACATTTGGCTGAGATACAACTATTTGAAAATCTGGAATCTGAGGGTGCAAAAAAATCTAAATATTTGAGAAAATCATCTTTAAAGTCCCTTAGCATGCATATTACTAATCAGAAATGAAGTTTTTAATATACTTACAGTAGGAAAATTTACCAAATATCTTCATGGAACATGATCTTTACATATCCTAATGATTTTTGGCTAAAATATCGACAATTTTGACCCATACAATGTATTGTTGTCTATTGCTACAAATATACCCCAGAGACTTAAGACTGCTTTTGTGCTGCAGGGACACATCTGTGTGCGTGTATCATCTGTTTATGTGCATCATATACCATGTTAGCACTCAATCAATTCCATTCAATTTGCCATAACTTTAACAAGAATTGTCCAAAATCCTAAAAGTTTAAAATGATATACTTCCCATCACATAGTCCATGCATATTTTGCAGAATATTGAAAAATATAAACACTGGTTTCCCATTTGTGGAAATGTATTAGTATATTGCATTATATTTTCTATATATTTCTGTTTCGTACAGGACAGCACTGAAGAGCAGCATGTTTCCTGCACCTGTATTATATCTGCTACAAGACGTCCACAAGCGCGTGCATGTCGCGGCCTCACCTTGGCTTTTTCCCTGGAAGTTGAAGTTGAGGACGTATTCTCCAGGACGCGTCTCGCTCTGGCGGATCACAAACAGGCCGTGAACTCTGTGCACCCGCCGGCGAGAACGAGCTGGCCGCGCCCGCACCCGTGACAGCGTCCCGTTGAACCATGGGTAACCCGTCAAACTGGCATCTCCTTCCGCTTCCCTTGGGGTTTTCACCTGGGCTTCCTAAACGACAGGAGCATGTGAATGATGTGTGTGTGTGTGTGTGTACCTGGTATGACCAGATGACCCCACAAGGATAGTAATACCAGTAAATTTTGACCTCGTGGGGACATTTTTTGGTCCCAATGTGGAAACATGCTTAAAAAAAATCATCCAGAATTAAGTTTTTTAAAAATGTGTGAGGGGTAAATTTAGGGTAAGGGGATAGAAAATACAGTTTATACAGTAGAAAAAGCATTATGCCTATGGAGAGTCCCCATAAAACATGTATGTGTGTGTGTGTGTGTGTCATGCTGCTGGTGCAGGAGCCAAATCTGTCCCAACATGTTTTTAGACTGAAAACTGGTCATAAACTAGGAACTATTAAATGTCGGTAATTCTGGAGATGGGAAATAATGAATAAAATCATGACTATTATATCTATAAAATATATACATAAAACGCTTACCAAAACAACAACAATTCAGTGCATCTAAACTGACACGAAACAAACAAGCTCGTTCCCATTCTAATCAATAAAACAGCCTGATGTGTGTCGTGTGAGATAATGCTTGATTTAATGTGCTGCAAAGCTACCCTTGCTAGTTACAATTTTCATATATGTCTGAAATAAAATGGTTATATTCACAAATATCATATGAAAAAATTAATATTATGATGAATACATCTGGATATTACAATAATTCCAAAACGCTAAATAATGTATGAAACCACCCAGATGTAAAAGGTAACACAGAAAAACTACAACTGAAATCATAAATAATAAATTGTTACAGCATACAAAAAAAACCAAAAAAAATAGGACAATTTGCCCAGATAAAATTGTGACAACTTGCCCCAGCCTGACATTTATGAAAAACACAAATCGACCTTCATCATATAGTGGACTCTTCTGTTAAATGCAATGTTTTATCGTGTTGACATGTTACTCAGCATAACATGATAATACTGTAATTTTAGCAAAGAATTCACAGGAAAACGTAAGAAATCAGTAACTGAGGTTAACCCCCAGTCTCTCCTATTAGCAATCCAAAACTAAAAGCAGCCAGACTGTTATTTGTAATATTTGCATGAGGACAGTTTTTTCCTGTCTACCTGCCCAATGTGTGTGCTGCGGGCTCTCTAGCTACACAGCAAAAAATCCAGAGTGAAATCAACTCTGCTGGGAGTACATGTGAGATCACAATCAAGAGTGTGAAAGTGTTAAAATAGGAGTGTTAAATTAACATTGAAGCAGAGTTAAAGTTAATGAGATAATTAAGTGATTAACTGAGTGATGATTGACCATTATTGACGAGACCTGATGTTTAACAAGCAGAATCAACAAAGACAAAAATCAAAAAAATTTATGTCACCATTATAGTGGTCAGTGTTTGCTTTAGTTGGGCTCTTGACTCTTCCGTTTTTAAAATTAGATTTGGTTTGGCTGTTATAACTCAGTTGTAATAGAGTTATAAGTTATATGTCATTATATATGTCATTTTAAGTTATAATGTTTACTGTGTTGAGATGTGCTGCGTTTGGTCTCGTACTCTATCGCATACGTTGTCAGTGTCGTGCGCTTGCTTAGACCTTTTGTTGTGATAAACAGTAAAGTGTGTTCAGCTGAATTCAATTTCCGTTTTTGGTCTGACGGGTATACAAAAAAGGTTAGTAAACCGCGGCAGCGGTCGGCGGCAGCCCTCCTGTTAAGCCCTCCTCGTGTGAAGACCGAAGAGTGTAAAGACCATCGACTCTACCGTGCGACTCCACCGGGCAGGGACACCGGCAAGGGATATAAGTATTGTTTTTGATTAATCCTTTTTCCTTCTATTTGTTTCACTTCTGTTTCAGTTTGTATAACTAATTCTTACTATGTGTTTCCAGATCCCTACTATCACTTCCACTCGCAAACCACGCATCACACACTGTAGGCAGCGCAATCCTAACAACCTGCACACTCTGCCTATGTCTGCTAATACACTATCTTTTTCTATTGGTCTCTGGAATTGCCAAGTCTGTTGTAAACAAAGCCGATTTCATTACTTCTATTATAAGTCATTCAAAGTTTAATCTCATGGCCCTGACAGAGACCTGGATCAAACCAGAGGACAATGCTACACCTGCTGCCCTCTCCAATAATTTCTCATTTTCCCACTCCCCCCCGTTTGACTGGAAGAGGTGGAGGTACTGGTCTGCTCATCTCTAATGATTGGAAATTTAATCCTTTTACCATCTTTGGGTATCAACAGTTCCTTTGAATCTCATTCCGTTACTGTTACCTACCCTCTTAAAATACATTTTGTAGTTGTCTATCGACCCCCAGGACCACTAGGTAACTTTTTGGATGAATTAGATGTGCTGCTCTCAACCTTTCCTGAGGATGGTACTACGCCCTCCCCTAATTATGCTTGGAGATTTCAACATCCACCTAGATAAACCTCTATCTGCTGACTTCCACACTCTGCTTGCCTCTTTTGATCTCAACCGAGTGTCAACTACTGCTACTCACAAATCAGGCAACCAACTGGACCTTATTCACACGACACTGCTCCACTGATCATGTACTGGTTACTCCACTGCACACCTCAGATCACTTCCTCCTCTCCTCTTAACCTCAGCATGGGTTCCTGACACATCACTTACCCAGCCCCATGTCATCTTTCGACGTACCCTACGCTCACTCTCACCCTCCCGGCTATCTGCAATGGTTTCATCTTCGCTTCCTTCCCCTAAACTGTTAGCATCTTTTGATGCTAACAGTGCTACTGATACTTTCTGCTCCACTCTTACATCTTGTTTAGACACTGTTTGCCCCTTGTCTTCCAGGCCAGCCCGTACCACCCCTTCAGCCCTTTGGTTATCTGATGTTCTACGCGAACACACGTTCTAAGCTTAGAGCTGCTGAAAGGTTTGTGGCGCAAATCCAAAAATACTACTGACCTTAATGTGTATCAGTCCTCCCCCTCCTGCTTCATCTCTAATAGCTGACGACTTTGCCACGTTTTTTCATTAATAAAATAAATTAAAAACATCAGTGCACAATTTTCCACACCACAATCCATCAAGCACATCTCACCAGCAAACATACACTCATTCAAATCCTTCTCTTCACTCTCTGAGGCAGAAGTCTCCAAACTCACCCTTTCTAATCATCCTACTACTTGTCTGCTTGATCCTATTCCATCTAATTTCCTTCAAGCCATTTCTCCTGCAGTTGTACCTGCACTCACTCACATCATTAACACATCCCTTCATACAGGTGTTTTTCCCCCTCATCATTTAGACAGGGCTCGTATCACTCCGCTACTTAAAAAAAAAACCCACCCTCAACCCATCTCTTTTAGAGAACTACAGACCAGTTTTTCCCTTCTTCCTTTCATTGCAAAAACACTTGAAACGAGCTGTATTCAACCAAGTCTCTACCTTTTCTCACACAGAACAACCTCCTTGACAGCAACCAATCTGGCTTCAGAAGTGGACATTCAACTGAGACTGCCTTGCTCTCAGTTGTTGAGCCTTAAGACTGGCAAGAGCGGAATCCAAATCTTCAATACTTATCTTGCTTGATCTATCTGCTGCTTTTGACACTGTTTAACCACCAGATCCTCCTGTCAACCCTACTGACAAAGGGCATCTCAGGAACCGCACTCCAGTGGTTTGAGTCTTACCTATCAGATAGGTCCTTCAAAGTATCTTGGAGAGGTGATGGTGTCCAAGTTGCAACATCTAACTACTGGGGTACCTCAGGGCTCAGTTCTTGGACCACTTCTCTTCTCTGTCTACATGGCATCATTAGGTTCTGTCATTCAGAAACATGGCTTTTCATACCATTGCTATGCTGATGACACTCAACTCTACCTCTCATTCCATCCTGATGATCCATCGGTAGCTGCTCGCATCTCAACTTGTCTAACAGACATTTCTGCTGGATGAAGGACCATCACCTTCAACTCAACCTTGCCAAGACAGAACTGCTTGTGGTTCCAGCAAACCCATCGTTTCATCACAATTTCACCATCAAGTTAGGCACATCAACCATAACTCCTTCAAAAACAGCCAGAAACCTTGGAGTTATGATTGATGCTCAGCTAACTTTCTCAGACCACATTGCTAAAACTGTCCGTTCCTGCAGATTTGCTTTATTCAACATTAAGAAGATCAGGCCCTTTCTTTCCGAACATGCTGCACAACTCCTTGTTCAAGCTCTTGTTCTGTCCAGGCTGGACTATTGCAACGCTCTCTTGGCAGGCCTTCCAGCCAGTTCTATCAAGCCCTTTACAATTAATCCAGAACGCGGCAGCAAGATTAATTTTTAATGAGCCGAAAAGAATACACGTCACACCTCTATTTATTAATTTGCACTGGCTACAAATAGCTGCTTGCATAAAATTCAAGGCATTGATGTTTGCATACAAAACCAGTACTGGCTCTGCACCCCTTTACCTAAATTCATTACTTCAGACTTATGTGCCCTCTAGAAGCTTGCATTCTGCAAGTGAACATCGCTTGGTTGTGCCATCCCAAAGAAGCACAAAGTCACTTTTACGGACTTTTAACTTAAATGTTCCCTCCTGGTGGAATGACCTGCCCAACTCAATCCGAGCAGCTGAGTCCTTAGCCATCTTTAAGAATCGGCTAAAAACATATCTCTTCCATCTTTATTTGACCCTCTAACTTTTTCACTCACTATTCTAATTCTATTTAGAAAAAAAAAAAAAAATCTAACTACCTTTTTAATGTTTTTGTATTCTATCTATTTTCTTTTCATTTATTTTACAATTATAAAAAAGGCCTCTAAAACTAGCTTGCTCTATTCCTTTTCTATTCTATCTGTTTTCTTTTTATTTATTATATTATTTAAAAGCCCTTGCTACGTATACTGTGTTTAGGCTAACTGAGACTTGTTATAGCACTTATATATCATTTGCTCTTTTGTTGTTTTTGATTGCTTCCATTGTCCTCATTTGTAAGTCGCTTTGGATAAAAGTGTCTGCTAAATGACTAAATGTAAATGTAAATGTAATGTAATAGAGAGAGGAGCAAAAATAAAAACATGATTATGTGATATTAGTTATGTTTTTACATAATAATTATTTGACCTGAATCACCAAACTTATTTAAAGCCCAAAACATAAAGGACATTACTAAGACAATTCAGGTAATAATTTACTTATGCCACAGTGCATCATGGGAGCCATGGATGAATTTTGATAGGTGGCACCCAGAATGCACTGCAAACACAAGTCTCCTGCAACATGCTTTTTTGATTGTCACCGTCGTTGAGGTTCACAGGTTGATTCTTGATGTTTGCAGGTCTAAATGAAAGACTCTTTTGAAAAGATTTTTGAACAAACAACTTTTAAGAAATTCCACAGATTGTATTTAAAATGCTGGTAATCCTATGCTGAAGAATCATTCGGCCGCAATAATCAACAATGAAATTTTAACTCAGTGATTCAGGAAAACCAATATTTTTTTCTTTGCCCTTCTGTTTTATAACTTCATTACAACATCCAAGCAAAACCTGACTTTAAAATTTTAAGGGTCAAGAGCCCAACTAAAGCAAACATTGGCCACTATAATGGTGATATTAAAATAGTGATTTTTGTCTTTGTTGATTCTGCTTGTTAACATCAGGTCTCGTCAATAATGGTCAATCATCACGCAATTAATCGCTTAATTATCTCATTAACTTTAACTCTGCTTCAGTGTTAATTTAACACTCCTATTTTAACACTTTCACACTCTTGAGTGTGGTCTCACATGTACTCCCAGCAGAGTTAATTTCACTCTGGATTTTTTGCTGTGTACTAGGTTGTGTGTTTTCTTTCGGGTTTCTTTTGGTGCAGTAAACAGTGTGAAGTCCTTGCTCTTTTCCTGTCTAACATACATTAAGGGAAGCGTTTAAAGAATTTTATAAAAGCGAATCACCGAATCAAATCACTGTTCAGTCAATTCAGCAAAATGGTATCTTTCTAAATCTATAAGAATCCAACTGAATTCACTGACTCAAAGACTGACGCACACAAACACAACCGTCATCGTTCTGTTCTCGGTCAGTGAAGCGGATGTACCTGATGCTGTGTTAGTGTTCTGGGGCCTCTGGCGACTGCAGGAAGCGCTCTAGCGGGACATGTGAGTGTGAAGGGGTGCTGGGTGACGGGGGGCTCCTGACAGCGGGCCGCAGCCGACTGATCAGCAGCAGCAGAGCACAGCCGCTCTGACCCCCGGTGTGAACCTGAGAAACACATCCACAACATAAACCCAACTCTTCCTGAAGCTCCAGCTTACGAGAAACACATCATATGCACAAACGGAATTCATCAGAACGCTGCATGCATCTGAGCAGCTTCTATTAATAAAAACTGAGCTCTGGTGCTGATTTAGCCTGTGCTTGTGCGAGCAGACGTGTCTTGATGACGTACCGTCACACAGCAGCTCACAGCTACAGGAAGACACCAGCGAGAGTCTCTGTGCGGCTGGCTGTGAGCACACGACGCCAGCTCGATGTCATCCCCGTTGTCCCGGAAACACACAGACCACACACACTTCAGCAGCTACACCATGAAAGCGTCTGATCTTATATAACGTTTATCTGATGTCCTGGAATACAGATCTGAGTTTCTGCGGCTTCGTTACTTATTACTGTATTTAGATTAGACTTCAGTTTAGATCAGTAAACAAAAGGGTTTTAAAAGTGTTGAAATTATACTGGTTTACTCTCACTAACAACAAAACAAAACAATGCCTGGATCTCTTCATCAAGCATCAGACTTTACAACCATATACTCATTCCTACTTTTTGAGAATCACTTTGAACAATACCTACTAATATCTTAATCTATTAATTGCTTTAAATGCCCAGACATTCACATCTGCACTCATATATGTGATAGAAAACACTGTAATTCAATAGAGCTAGATCTAAATCTTGTTTGATTATTTTACATTGTTACATCAGTACTATCAGCACTAAAACACTATAGTAAAACTGATTTTCTTACTTGGTATTTTTGTCTTGTTTTCATAGATATATTTACTTGAGAAGCCAAATGACTTGAGATATTAATTCTTGTTTTCTAAAAAAAAAAAAAAATAAGTTTGCTAGTTTTAGCTTAAAGCAAGAAAAAACATCAGTCAACAGGGTAATAAACATAATCTTGTTTTATAATGAAAGCAGGATTATTTTTCTTGCTTTATTTTATTGAAATTATATTTTATTCTCATTATAAGAAAAAAATGTGTCATTTTGAAACTTTTTTTTTTTTTTCAGATAACAAGACCTAATATCTGGTTATTTTGCTTCTCAAGTAAATGTCTAATGATTTAAAAATGTTTAAACAGGACAAAAATACTAAGCAATAAATTATTTTTTATATGCATAACAGTATGACTTTCTGTAAAGTTGTTCTGAAATATTGTGAAAATATGTTTGATTTGACTTGGCATCATGGACATTACGATGAGATTGTGTCTTAAACACTAGTCTGACCAACTAGCAGTAAGTTAAGTGATCATTTAATCTCATTTTCATGCCGTTATGAGCAGTGTATAGACACTAGCATCAGAGACCGCAGTGTGGCTTCGCTTCAGTGTTAATGAAATGCCACATCAGACTCAGCCAGTGTCAATGTGTATCAGGTTTAATCTGTGACTGTGTCCCGATATGTGGATGTACTGTGAACCCCGGGCCTCAGCAGAGGAGTCTCACCCGGGGTCAATGCAGTCCTGGATGTCTGCGACCCACGAGTTCTTCTGCAGAGAGTCGATGGTCTCCAGAATGTATTCAGCACCATTTTCTACCTGCGATGGACGACACAACACCACAGTCTGAACTGACAGCACTGATCTAGATCCACTAGGTAACATGCTCGCATTTCTCAAAGAAAAGTTACATATTTGAGCATACATATGTACATGAACGTATTAAGAATGAGGGAAGTGTACCTTGAGCACGAATGTGTTGTCTTTGTCGGGCATCTCTAGAGGCATGGTGGTCCTCACCTCCACGATAGCAGACAGCGGGATGCTCACTTTGGGTTTAGATGACTACAAACACAAGTCAATGCCATTCAAGTATGCATAATGCACAGCATGAAATTCAGTGAGTGCCGTGTGGCTCTGCAGGGCTCAACAATAATGACTGTCATTTGTATTTATCATTCAAAAATATTATGTGTGTATATTAGTGCTGACAATCGATTAACGTTTTAAATAAACACACAGTTTTCTGTATTTAATCGCAATTAATTGCATATTACATTGTTATAGTTTCACACTGAACCTCTAAATTAATGAAGAAACAACAAAGATGATATATTTTAAGTGTGTGTTTAATAGCATCTTTTTACTTATTAATGATAGCCAGTATCATTGATACCAATACTGCTAATGTCTCTATTAAATGCAGTTTTAGCCATTCAACATTGCAGTATAACTCAAAGACATTATTTAAATATAGAAATTCAACATAACAGTATAATTGAATAGTTAAGTGAACTTAAAACAATCTTCACATAAACTATAAATTGGATATGCATTGAATACATTGACTAAATTGAATATCTTATAGCTTGTTTCAAGCAAGAAAAGTTAATCGGTGAGCAGAGCAGTAAGTGATTTCTCATTGATTTCCATCAATAACAGACTGCAGTCTGCTGTCTCTTTAAAACCTGACACACATCCGATTTTCTCACAACTCATATAGGACTTCTTAATTCATTTAAGACTGCTTATGAGGTCACTTGCCAAAAATGGGCATTTTTGCATAATTTTGTGTGCTTTTGTTTGAGAAAGAGAACAGTGTATTTTTTTTCATAAGAGCCTGATAAAAATTTAATTAATAAAGAGAATCTAAGACTGTATATGAAAAAAAACTCTTTTTGTGCGTAGAGAGAAAAATTTCTGTGACAAAGTATGCCAAAAAAACAAAAAAAAAACAAACAAAACTGTGACAAATAAAATTCACACTTTAGAAATAGAACGAAAATGCAATGAAACTGATGACTAAATTTCATCTACGATAGCCAACTTTTCCACAGTGATATAATGAAATCAGCACAATTTACATAATAAATATTATTGCAAGACATAAAAAACACATGCAACATAATCACAGAACACTGCAGGTCCGTAAACTGGGCCATAACTCTCTCCTGGGTCCCGGGACATTTCTTACTTTTGCCGTTTAGATACATAATTTCTAAAAAAAACCCTAGTCTTTCCATCTGCCTAACTTCTGGTTTCATCAGTTACGGTCTTGTTTATAAGGAAAGGGGATGTTGTTCTTATAACCTCAGAGTGAAACTGACGACTGAAGCTGAAGTCTCTGTGCTTTCGTCTGCATTATTTGTTCAGGGGATCTCACTTACGGTCGTTATAATGTGCTTTATTAGTTTCTGAGCACTGTGAGGATGCATGAAGACAGACAGGAGCTTAGCTCGGCTGTTTATGTTGTAGTTAGCATGGATATTTTTACCCCGTTTTTAGTTTGTTCAGGAAACGGAAGTCATTAGCACTGTCTTGAGGGACTAAAATTGCTCTGAGATTGGCTTCCCAAAATCTTGATGCAAAACCAAAATGCGGAATAGGATTTTAAGAGGCCGGATCTGACTCATTTTTAATGAGGAAAACATTACTACTAACATACGTCCGGTTCATCTGTTCCTTCATGAAATCACCTCATGTGTGAAGCTACACTAGATGAACTCAATGTTAGAAGAAATCTACTCAGATAAATATTTATGAACCACATTTGTCCTCATGTGGAATCGAACACCAAAAGACAGTCTTCAAATAATGAAAAGTAGACTGGCAAATATAGCATTTTACAATCGTGTTCGCTGACCTCCTCGTGTATGCTTCACACAAAACTGGAAAAGCTCTTTTGCTAACAATACTTCTGGCAGTGAGGACACAGAGGGTCTTTTTTATCACTTTATCAGTCCATCAGCGCTTTTAAGTAAAAACTGCTGCATATCAGAAAATTCCACACCTAAACACACACCAAACAAATATGGCTGTTCAATCAGACGGCCTCTTCCTGGCAAAGTGGCGTTCTCAGCCTTGTCTTTTAGTCAGAGGTCTGGCTACATTAGAGTAACCCAAAAACTAACCAATCCCTAAACCTAAACCTAAACCTAAAGCCAGTGGTTCTCAGTTTTTGTGTGTGATGCTAAAATTGCTCTAAGATCAGCTTCCCAAAATCTTTTTTTTTTTCAACATATAAATAAAAACACATAATTAAACAAATATGATTTCTTACAATATCCCAAAACTAAATGAATAAATTGGTTTATTTTATAACATTAAGTTTATTATTATTAACCTGTTCAAACTGTGTTCAAAGTTCTATTACTCAATACCAGTAAGACTTACAGTGATTCTGAGGTTTGCTCTGTTTAGAAACAAACCTCCGAATGTCACCTTTCAAAAGAGACCAAAACCATGCATATACTCCAAATGCTTCAAAAACAGCATGCAATTTACTTTGGCTATGCTTCTTTTTAGGTGTTTTAGGCAATTTTTACAGGAATGCTAAGGGGTTAAACAAAAAAATTGACAGTCAAGGTCCAAAAGGTCTGGAGAATCCCCAACACCGCACATTTTGGATGTCTCTCTTATCTGACACACATTTGAGGTCTTGGAATCTTTACTAATGAGCTGATGAATTGAATCTGGTGTGTTTGATTAGGGAGAAGTCTAAAATGTGCAGCATTGGGGTTCTCCAGGACCAGGATTGGGAACCACTGTTCTTTTTCACCTGTTATAAACAGCTTAATCTAAACCAGCGGTCTTCAAACTTGCTCTTGCTTTGATTGGGCTGGAGCTGAGATCTGCAGGACAGTAGCTCTCCAGGAGCAGGCTCGAGACCGCTGATCTAAACTGTAGTTCGGGGCTGATCCCTGACATTTCTCATGATTTAGTATACTTATTTTAAACTAAAAAATATGAAAGTATACTTTTAGTTTACTTTTTATGTACTTCTCAGAAATGGGCTTTATGTACTTCTAAGATATATACTTATAATGACAATTAAGTATACTTGACTTATACTTACAAAAAGTCAAAATATACTTGAACTTTACTTAAGTATACTTAATAAAATAAACTTGAAGTATACTACTTTTTGGTAAGGGCATGTGTGTAATACACGCTTGCACTGTCATTGTTTGAATCTGAGCCTTGTCACAAGCTTCATTAACCAGTGTACCCATTGCAAATAACAATTAAATGAATTTTACTCTTATGAAACTAACTTTACATACAGAAGAGTATCCAGAGGGAGACTAACACAAAAAATTTCAAATATTTAAAAAAAGATGAAGATGTCCACTTTGCCCATGCAGATAATAGATTAAGATCTATCCTATATAACAGAGGTCTAAACGATTATTTTACTGCTCCTGATTACGTCGGAGACCCACAATCCCAAATCATAAATATCAAACATGTTTGATGGGAGCGAGCAAGCGTCACCTACCGGATGTTGCGTGCTTCTATATCTGAAACTTGGGAACCACAAACACACCACGAAAGTGGAGTATTGAGAAAGATAATTTTTCACTGTGAAACTGAACACAAGAGACAGCTGACAAAATTGATTGTCCTCCATTTGTTTTTCTTAAAGGGGTCATCGGATGCTACATGGACTTTTAAGAGTTGTTTGAACTGAAATGTGTGTGTAAACAAACAATCCTATAATGATAAAAATCCACCCAGTGTTTTTTTTTAATCTCGTTAAATTATTTCCCCTTTCTCAAATCAAGCTGATCTCAGATGCCTGTCTGTGTGACATCACAAAAAAACAGGCCCCTCCCACGATAGTTTGATTGACAGTAGCGTTTCAGCACAGACTAGACTGGCATCTTACCTTAGACCCGTCCTGAGTGACTGTCATCAGTCCACCAGTGTTTCACCGCCGGAGCAGATGTAGACAAGAATGGCCCTGTCCCAAATGGAACACTTCATGTGCACTTTCGGTCTTACGGACTTACAACGGCTGCTGTGTGCGCGTGTCCATTAAGTCCACGAGACTGCAGGGTGTCCCATTCGTCATTTTAGCTTTCAGAAGGGTGCTCGCGAGTGCCCCCTTTGTGGCTGGCTGTGGGGCAAGCTCCACAGCAGACTTCTACCCAACAGTCAAAGCGGCATTACGTCACAAAAAAGTGCGTATTTAGAGGAAGACCGCGAGGGTTTAGGGTGCCATTTGGGACAGGGCCAATGACTCCTAAGGGATTTAAGTGTTCTGTTGTTGGATGTAATAATGAACAGCAGAGCTCATTTGCATTTAAAGGAAAATGCTACAAAACTGCTTGCTCTGAAAAAGAGCGGTTTTTGACAGGGTAAAAAAATTGTTTTTTACACTACCATTGGGAAATTTTAACCAAACTATAGCCCTATTCGCATGGGATTAGTATTAACTAGGGACCTTGTGTGATTATGAAATGACCTCCCCACATCTGAATTTTGTGTGGTGCATTTGCACGGGATAAGCGAAGCCTGTGATTTTACTCGAATTTACTGACTTATCTCCTGAATACCTGGATGTCAAGGCTTTGAGAGTCCCATTCTATGGTCCGGTTAGATGGATTTAAAAAAAGAAACTAATATAGTCTCGTGCGCTATGTCATTTACATTTCACCAGGTTAAAATAATATCTCAAGCTTTATACTTGATTTATTTGTAACATTAACCTCAAAACCTTTTCAGCTTTCTCTTTCTGCAAATTGTATGGTGTAGCGATATGACAGCATCCAAAATACTATCAAACACTACAACGCTGATCCATTCTTCGCAAAAGACGGATAAAAAGGCGCACAGGAAACAAAAACCTCGAAAAACGATATACGACCTGCCAAATACTGGCCAAATCACAGAGATGCCGATTCGCACGGGATTAAGATCACAGACAACCTCCGCAATTATTACAAATGACTGGAGGTCACCAGGTAATACTAATCCCATGCGAATAGGGCTTATGTTACAGACTCATTAAGACCCTAAAGAATCATATCAACTTGTGGAACATGGGCATCCAATGACCCCTTTAAGTCATGTTTGATCTCGTGAGTCTCCGAGAGAACTCATGTCACTGTGAAATCGTTCCAACAATCAACAAGTGTGTGGTCTGGTCGAATCATCTAGTGTGTGCATTAAGAGGATTAAATTCTTAAAATCGGTTAAAACGGTCATAATGTCTGTGGTCTCCCAAAGTTTAAAAATGGATTAAGATTTGAAAATCGTCTGGTGTGTCCCAGGCCTAAGTTTAGTTCCAACCTTTTCAAGTCATCCTGAACACCTTGATTAGCTGGTTCAGGTGTGCTTGATTAGGGTTGGAGCCTAACTCTACAGGACAGTGGATCTCCAGGAGCAGGGCTGAAGGGCTCTACCGTTTAAGAATAATCGGTTTTCTTCCCTAACCCACAAACTCTCATACTAATTAGAGTTTTATCAGAGTGCTGGTCTACCTTTGGTGGAACGTAGAATTCAAGCTGGAACTTCTCTCCTGCGTCCACTTGCGCCGCGGTCTTCCTCAACAGTAACCTGCATTTCTGCCACTGCGCCGCGCCCATACAGTTATTGTCATCAGCCACCATGTATCTAAGCGCACCCTCCCTCTGGATCTCCAGCAGCTCCGCTTTATGGCCCTGAGAGCCCCGCGGTAGCCGTAGCTTCTGGCTCCAGTGTTCGGACCCCACGGACTCGGCTCCATTGGTCCTCCTGGAGCTCCCCAAGGGATCTGGCTCTGGAGAGGCCCTGCGGTGCCAGATCTCCTTCACCCAGTCCACCACGCTCAGACTCATGTTGCGGAGGGAAAAGCCCTTCTTGAATCGAGCCTTGCGTCGCCCCAATGACACATCCTCCGAACTCCTGGATTGGCTCACGGTTGCCTTCTACGGGTGGGGGTCTGCTGTTCCTGTCCGCTGGCTCCGCCCCCCTCCACTGTCCATGCTATCCAGCGATTCGCTCGAGGCCCCCACGTCTTTGCGCCGATGGTAGAGGTTGTGGCTGAGGGGCAGCGTGCAGCTCTGTATGCCCACGAAGGGTGCGATGCTGTACTTCAGAGCGGAGGAGTCTCCCGAGAGCCGGGACCTTGAACTTGGTCGAGGGCGGCGGAGAAGCAGGTCAGGAAGTGCTGAGCAAAGTGTTGCGAGAAGTTGGCATCAGCACCAGGTGAGTCATAGCATGGGTTCTCGCTGATGAATCGCCGGAACTTGTAGGCAAAATCAGCGGCGGAAGCTCGAGCGTGAAGCTCACAGAACTCCTTCCAGTCAGGCCAGCGTGCAGGAGGAGTGCTCCGGGCTGCTGGGAGCCCCGTCGCCATTCATTACTAGGGTCCAGGCCATCGCAAATGCCCTGGCAACCACTGACACACAGACAAAAAGAGAGAAAGCGAGAGAGAGAGAGAGAGAGAGAGAGAGACAGGTCAGTAAGCAAAATCGAAAGGGTGAAGCAAAATGGATTTACAAGGCCCTATTTATTTATCCCATGTGGCACAGACTGACAGACTGGATATGACCCACAAAACACGTAAGCAGGAAAAAAGTGTGTGGATTCCGATATTCTCAGAACAGTTTCAGGGCCTCATGCATTATTTCCATATTGTTGGAAATAAATCCGATATTCAGACTCAGATATGCACATTTGTGTCGGATATTTCTCTGTCGATGTGATGAATGACGTCAACTCAGGGGGACACTTTTGCGAGTACAGTGTTGCCAAGTTTTTTCTGCAGAATTGGTTTACTTTTTTACTAATCAAAAAAATCCAAATTAGGCATCAAGAACTGCAGTGTAAACTGGGCCAAAGTGTCATTCAGACTGGTATTGCCTTACAAATGTCTCAGCCAAGTCAATCGATTTTGAGAGCAAACTTCCAAAAGAACACAACTTGGTGGAGGGTGGGGGTGTTGCTTCTGAGAAAATCAGCCCCATCAGGTGTAGATTTGGTCAGTCCAATCAAATTGAAAATGTTTGTAAATTAATATTCCTCATTTTCCTCATACTGCTTTTTTATACTGACTACACGTGGCTTCTAAAAACTTACAATTAAGAAGAAGATTTTGCTAAAATTTTCCCTACTGCTCTTTTACATACATGAGTTATTTTCAACTCCCATCCTACAAAATTTGTCCAATCTTTTAAACCTTCGCTCAGCTGATATTCAGCCCAAATTTCTAAAAAGTTTACATTTTCAAAAAACCTGTTCTAGAGAAATGGCAATAATTTGGTGCATTGCAATGAAAATCCTGCTCTGAGTTTATTGGAGCAGTCTGGAAACAGCCACCTTCTAGTTAAGCACTATAACAGACACTACAGCAGATGTCTGAATTTATTCATAATAGATTTTGTTTGTGTTTTAAAGAACATTTCATCATTACTATGCAATCAAATGTAACCTTGTCAGTTAATGAAAAAAGCCATAAACACACAAGCATCTCTATTATATGCATGATGGGAATTTCCATGCAAGCCAATTTGTTGTGGTTTTGAAATGCAGAATTACATTTACAATAAACATTAAAAAATGATCATCATTCACCACAGCAAGAGAATCAATTTCATCACACTTCATTACATTGACTAATTCAGGTGAACACAGCCTAAGCATAATCCATAATGAACATAAGATCCATTACATTAAATATATGAACTGCACTGTATTTCTGCATTGATCAAAAAACGCCCCCAAATTTATCATCTTGGATGCTGGCATTTGGGCTTTAAAAGAAAAACTGTATTTTTTTAAACAATATACAAAAACACCCATTACCACATGAGGGTACAATGCAAACACTTACTCAACATATATTTGGGTAAATGTTGTGGCAATAAAAAAAAAAACAAGAGAAGCAGAACACAAAATGTCCGCAGACTGAAACTACTGCAAGATTTTAACCATGTTAAGCAAAGCCAGACCACAAAGTGCTCTGCCACAGCACCGTCAGGAGAAGGACACAAGTACCCTAAAACACACCGACAGCCGGACTGCAAGAGCTGCACAATAAGATTACTGTCAAATAAAAAACAGTTGCACAATTAATCACTTTTCTGACACAGACCACACAGCAGTCTCTTCTCTCTGACAGTAGACTTAGACCTTATTTTCCAATCATAATGTAGAGAATGACACTGAGTGCAGAGACACACAGACCAGCATCTGTCTGAAAAAAAAAGAGCCATTCACTGAACACGTGACATTAAGACAAGTGTATTATACGAGATCAGTACAATACAGTGGACTCCACAAATATGGCACCCTTGGAAAATGTTCGCAAAAACAGGCCATGGAAAAAATCTCTTTGGTGTTTATCTTCGTGGCCTTTTGTTTCAAAATATTACACAAAAATCTAACCTTTATTAAAGTAACAACACCCAGCATTTCATACTTTTGTGTAAACCTCCCTTTGCAAGATAACAGCCCTGAGTCTTCTTCTATAATGCTGTAATGAGCTTTATAATAAACATACCCCCCATGGCAAGGGATCCGATCCAAGACCATTCTTTCATACAGAATCGCTCCAGATACAGAAGGACCACGCTCGTCCCACAGGTTCTCTGTGTGTGACAAAACCTTCAATCTGTGGTCCGAGTGACTTACTTCGGATCAGCTGTTGGACACTGTCCTGCTGGACAGATCCGGCCACAGCCCGGCGAAGCTTCCGTGACACGAGTTTGATGTTTGAGAACAAAGGTTTTTTTATGGCAAACTTTCCCAACACATTTGTGGTTATTTAAGGTGGTCTTAGAGAGACTCTCTGATCCTAAGACTCACCAGCAATCTGAACTTCTCCAAATCTGATCTTTACAGCCCACTCAAACCAGATCCATCGCGTCGTCTTATTCCAGCGCCACTGTTAACATCTCCACTTGGATTTTATAACATGCTAAAATTATTCATATTTTAATTAATTTAATATACATATTTTAAAGAATTTTATACCCATTCATTTAAATATATATATATATATTATAATTATATATATTATATATATATATATATATATATATATATATAACATATATATTATTCAGAATTTTACTTTAACTAAAGGTAGATTTTTGTGCATGGAAGACTACGACCAGCCTGCAAACTAATTTTCAGAGTCTTGTTTTGTCCAAGGGCGGCCGATATTAGTGAACTTAAAGTAGATAAATACATAAGATAACATTTATACACACACTTATACTCTAGTGACAGCACGCTGAAAAAGCATATTTTATGAGCTGCTAAAAAACACACACAATTTACCTATAACTAACCGCTTTCTCCAATATATAGACAGGTTATTTTTTAATATACTAGGGTATTTAATTTAGTATCACATTATTTAATTTTAATTTTTAACTCACATTCACTTTTCCACATACTGTAGTTCTGCCCCCAGTTTGTTCATTGCTCTGATGACTTGACACAGTTATGGGGATTCATAAGTGGAGATTTATTCACCACTAAATATTGATAATTCTTGTTCTTCTTCCTTACACATGCTTCTCTGTGCTCCTAATTAAGAACTATGGCATTTATTAGTACATATTTGTATATTTATTGTCAACCATTTTTAAAGTGACTGCAAAAACTAAAAGTGGGGGGGGGGGGGGGGGGGGGGGGGGGGGGGGGGGGGGGGGGGGGGGGGGGGGGGGGGGGGGGGGCCCCCCCCCCCCCCCCCCCCCCCCCCCCCCCCCCCCCCCCCCCCCCCCCCCCCCCCCCCCCCCCCCCCCCCCCCCCCCCCCCCCCCCCCCCCCTCTTTATAATCCTCGAGGATTTTGGGAACTAAAAAATTTTTTTTAAAA
>NC_056586.1:2669272-2748665 GCF_018340385.1 Cyprinus carpio
AATTCACCCTAAATAGTTTGATAATTCTTGTATCATTCTTCTCCTAACACTGCATTTCCTCTGTGCTCCTATTATTTTAAGAGACTATGGCATTTATTAGTATCATCTATGGAATAAGTTATTGTCAACCCCCCTTTTTTAAGTGAACTGCAACAAAACTAACAAGTGAGGGGGAACAGTAACCATTTACAGCATCTCAATTTACACGTTTTCATTGTACCGTTAATACCATATTAATCCAAAATTCTCGATGCTGTTAAGCGTCCTCGTTTTTGTGATGGGTTTATTGTAGGGCCACCCTGTGCGCGTCCTCTGTTACAGCTGTGTGTTTATGCATGTGCGCACACTCATGCATCATCTAGGTTATTTCAGGTTCTCTGTTATTTGGTGGGTGATACATGATGCTGTGAATCTCTTGGTGAATGAAGCCGGTGCACGAGGCCCTGAATCAATAACACACACACACCGCGCGCGCGCTTGCATCGATACAAACACTGATGACCAACACTGACCCAGCGGCTGTGACCCATATTACGTTTAATCATCAGTCAACCGCACATGCCGAGTGCCTTTAACACAGATAAACACAAGCGAACGCGTGCATGTAGGTAAAGCGGCGCACAATGATCATATGAGAGCGAGGGGCCGTTCCATTCAGGACGCGCGAGCGCGCGAGCCCCTGATGCACATCTCACCTCCGCTAAAAGCGGGTCACTGCATCTGATGCCAGTGCTGTTACACTTCTTCCAGATCCATCGACGGAGGGTTTGTGGAGGACTCCAGCGCATCGCATCGCTGTATGATCCATAAGTGGAACAGGATAGAGACTGAATACATTACAACGCGCGCACATCTATTCTCCAGGCAATGCAGACTGCTCTTAAAGGGCACGCGGCGCGGGGGTTTCCGGATTGGTCCTTAAATGGGCCACGTCACTTGGTCACCATTGAGTGAAGGTGATTTCAGAGCATCCTCCTCCTCCTCCTCCATCAAGCTGAAAAGCTCACTAGGATCAGATCACATGAAAGCGAAACACACTGCTGCTGTATGTTCATGGAGACGCTATGAAATACTAGCTTGTGTGTACTGCATACTGCATACTATACTTGTGTTTTCAGTTTATGTACAGCCATTGCTTCTGTTCATGTATCAGCAAAGATTGTTGTTTATATCTTAGTCGATGTAACCTCGATGTAGCCCCTGCTCCGCCCCACCCACTGTCCTCTTTCTGGAAAACTAAAATACGGTCACCCTAACCTAAATGCTTTAAGAGCATTTTCACATTTAGTACACTTGAAATGAAACCAAACTCAGTTCAGTTAAACTACGCTAAAAAGGATCCAGTGGACTCAATCAAACCCCAAAAACAAACTGAGTATGGTTCATCAGTGGGTTCGTTTACAGGTGTCTGAGATCTTTTTTCTCTCTTCTTCTTGGAGTGCTCAAATGAGCTCGATGTGAAAAACAGCCTTAATATCATGCAGTCTTCTGTCCAAACCAATCAGATATACAGATATCTCACATAAATATTACATCACAGTCTGTCTTGGATTTCAGGTGCACAGTAATGAAGTACATTTACTTGAGTACTCTACTTAAGTACACTCTTTGAGTATCTCTACTTTACTTGAGTACTATTTATATTTTTGTTTTTGTTAATGTATTTAACTTCGCTACATCTGAAAAGACAAATATCACACTTTTCTCTCCACTACATTTCTGTTGTGGTCCTCGAAGTAGAATGTCATTACCATGTAGCAGCTTTGAAAGTCAGTTTTGTGATTTATTACTTCTCTAATATATATATATATATAGTAGACAGCCTATATGCAAAATCACTCTTGTAGATTACATGAGGAGATTTTTCCCACGCATTTTTTTTAACTGACCAGTTGCAAATGGTGATATTTATTTACAACAATTCAGTAAATAAGAAGTTAATAACTGTGGTCTATCTTTCACTTGTAGATGGAGTAATATTTGAGCAGCAGTATCTGTACTTTCACTCAAGTAATAGAGTTGTGTACTTTGTCCCACCTCTGCTGTTTGCATTTTTTTATACACAAGGACGCTGAACATCACAACACACACACTGTGTCACTAAACGCTCACGAGCCTCAAAGGACTGTGGGAGGAGAGAGAATCCACTTCATGAGAGTTTTAACTCTAGATGAACGTTGGTTATTCTCATCAAACAACAACCGGTTTCAATGGTAACGTCCTCAGCGTCTCAAACACACATCTGCTACTTGCTTTAAAAAATAAAGTAGTTGGCAACATGTGGTGTCGACTGCTGATGAAATGAAAGCACACAAAACACTGCCAGTGTGCTGTCCATCCTCCAGCCGTTTACTGTACATGCTCATGAGAAATGTGTTCTGTGAGATTCATTTCCTAAACCAGACAGCCATGTCGAATAACAGAAGATCTGTGAATCATGCCAGAAAACGTGGACTGTGAGTCTTCAGGCAAGCACGAAGCACAAGAGCAGCCAGTGCATTCAGATTCATTTGGAGCAGCTGTAGTGAAGATCAAAGTCTCTCGCATCGCTGCATCGGACACTCTGATTGGCCGAGTCTGGTCACATGGGCTGAGACCTCCAACAGACGATGTCACAGGAAATCAGGCAGGCCAAAGTGACGACGCATCGATGCTGACAGCATGCTGGGAAACGCAGGAGCAGAGGTCGCGCGGGTCAAATGAAACGAGGAGCCGCACTGATGCTGCAGCTTCACTAAAGAAGTGCTTTCTGAAACACACTGAAAGCCATTACCGTCACGTCTCTCTCAGATGAAGAACACAATAA
Organism: Cyprinus carpio; assembly: GCF_018340385.1. Classification (NCBI taxonomy): domain Eukaryota; kingdom Metazoa; phylum Chordata; class Actinopteri; order Cypriniformes; family Cyprinidae; genus Cyprinus; species Cyprinus carpio. The sequence goes on from NC_056586.1 coordinate 2,672,079, forward strand.
AACTGCACAAAAAGCATCTGGAGAAGAACCCAGACCGTGTGTGTGCTAATGGATCTCATGGACAGATCTGGCTGGTTCTGGAAAAGCACTGCACACTCATGTAGAGCAGAGTGAACTGCCGAGGGTTTGGACTCATTAAGAGCCGTTAGATGAATTATTCAAGCACACAACACCCCGCTGGATGTCTACAGACCGATGGAGGAGACGGCTTTGTTTCTCACTAATTATTCATCACAAAATGAGCCTTTAACGTCTGCTTCCACAATGAAAACACAAAACAACGAAGCCATGAGCAAAGCCCACTGCTCGAGCATCATCAGTGTATGTCCAGAGATGTTCTCTGTACAGCAGTCCACAGGAAGCAGTTCATTTATTAATAATTAGGTTCATCAGATGGTGCTTTCAGAGTGCAGTACTTCACGCCATTTTCACACATTTCATGTATTTAAAGTCACCCCACAGACGCTCCTCTGAACGAGTGTAAAGAAAATGTGGAAATATCTCCAATTACTGGTTCAGCTCGGAGTCAGTGTGTTTTGTTTGGGGAAAAAAACAAACAATACTTTTTAGTAAGGATGCACTAAATTGATCAAAAGTGACAGTGATGTTACAAAAGACTTATATTTAAAATAAACGCTGTTCTTTTTAATTGATAATAATCAGAAATGTTTCTTGAGCAGCAAATCATCATATTAGAATGATTTCTATGGAAGCAGATTAGTTTCAAATATAATTAATGCAAAAAACACGATTCACACATGCGTAGACAATTTCACATGCATGAAACCTAATTCACGTACACACAAAAAAAATTCACGCGCATGAAAAAAAAATATATATTCACAAAAAGCAATTCACACGCGCAAAATAAAATTATATATTCATAAAATACATTTCACAAATGCAAAACACAATTCGTAGATATACAACTGTGCACAAAAACCTCTGAATGTTTTAAAATGTACGAGTGTCTGAATGTACAAATCGTCATTTACTACGAATCCACTCGATTTTTGTGTGTGTGTGTTTTTGAGACTTTCCTGACAGAGCTCTCTTCCCACGTGGGTCTGTCGTACTCTTTAGCCAATCAGATGCGAGCTTACCATTCAACCAATCATATCATAAGCCACCGAGAGTGCATTCAGAAGCTTGCAGGCAATTCGGGGAGACGTCAAGAGAGAAGCCCATAGAAGCCCTGGCGTTACATTTTAAAAATACTATACAAATAATTAATCAGAATACTTACTCCTGCTCACTCACGCCAAAGAACTCCCCGCTCAAGCTCGCCGTCTCTGCAAGATTAACGATGGCAGTTTGCACGCTACAGCTACTAGAAGATTTACATCTGTCAGACAGGTTGCTGACGTCATCAAGCCTTAGTTTGAGTCTGCGCGTCAGAAACGGAAGTTCTAAAAATCGCTAAAAATGGGCTTCACTTGTCTCAGTTGAGTTCCAATTGGGTCGCTGTGTCCATTTTTTTTACTGTCTATGGGATTACTGATGTAAAGGCTTAATTTCCGTTCTAATTAATCCATATTGCGCAAAATGTGCGCAGAATCGTGCTCCTTGAATGCACTCTCAGTGGCTTATGATATGATTGGTTGAAATGGTAAGCTCGCATCTGATTGGCTAAAGAGTACGACAGACCCACGTGGGAAGAGAGCTCTGCCAGGAAAGTCTCAAAAACACACACACACAAATCCAAGTGGATTCGTAGTAAATGACGATTTGTACATCCAGACACTCGACTCGACATTTTAAACATTCAGAGGTTTTTGTGCACAGTTGTATATCTACGAATTTTGTGTTTTGCATTTGTGAAATGTATTTTATGAATATATAATTTTATTTTGCGCGTGTAAATTGCTTTTTGTGAATATATATATTTTTTTCACGCACGTGAATTTTTTTTGTGTGTACGTGAATTAGGTTTCATGCATGTGAAATTGTCTACGCATGTGTGTGAATCGTGTTTTTATTTGCGTGAATTATATTTGAAACTAATCTGCTTCCATAGATTTCTGAAGATCATGTGACACTGAAGACTGGAGTAATGATGCTGAAAATACAGCTGCACATCACAGAAAATACATTACACTTTAACAGAGATTCACATAGAAAACAGCTGTTTGAAACTTTAATAATATATCAGTTTTTTCTCTATTGTTAATCAAATAAATGCAGCCTTGTTGAGCAGAACAAACATTAAAAAATCTTACCGACTCCAAACTTCTGAAAGGCAGTTTTATTAATACCTTAACCTCATAATAAAGAAAAACACATGTTCCCTAAAAGCTTAAATTTAATATCAAGAGACTAAAGTCTCAACAGTTAAATATACAAAATAAAGGGATACAAATATTGTCAGATGCTTTGTGTTGAAGTATCTGGCACAAGGTTAAATAAACCATTATCACTGATTTGTCTCTCTGTAAAGCGTTAGAATCATGTATGCTAGAGCAACACATCACCCCTGGACAGATGTCACAGATGTTAGAGCCGACTGATTTCATTGAAGTGAAATGGAAAATGTGCATGACCTGCAGAATATCTCGTTATGTAAATTAACAGCATCACACCTTTAAACCTCCTGTCAATTTAATATTTAACCCAGTATATTCCCTAACTAACCTGTTGTACCAGTAATTCAATGACGATCTACGACTGTCACGTCATAAAAGTATGATTGATGTGAACAGCTCTCTCTAGTGGATAGAAGCTGCTACTGCCACGTGTCTCCATCCTCGTGGAAACGGTGCAGGTGGTCTGAGTACCTGTGGGAAGAAAGAGGAAGAAGTGTGAATCAGAAACACACATGGTGTATGTGAACACATAGCGTTTCAAAACCAGAGGCTCATTCCATCAAAGCTCATTCAGGAAACTCAGAGTAAAAACACTCACTTCTTTGCACAAAATGCAGCACAGTCCCGACCGATACTCTCACTCCAGGCGACTTTATACAGCACCTGATCACACACACACACACACACACACACACACACAGTTAAAACACTTCAAACAGCTCAGCGGATCAGAACAGGTCAACATGAGTTTAAACTGATGCTCAGGTCACACACCAGGAAGACGAGGCAGTGCAGCATCAGCGTGTAGAAGAACGCCACAGTTCTGGCCGTCTTATTGGACAGGATCACACGACCCTGAAACAGAAGCACAGAGCATCAGCACAGACAGCGAAAGGGGAGGGAAACGACAAAACATCAGGAGTTACTGGGGGATTTATAACCTTAACAACATAAAAGTGCTGAAAAACAAAGTTTACTCACCCTCAAGCCTGAGTTTGTTTCTTCATCAGGTTTGTAGAAATGTAGCATTGCATCAGTGTCTCATCAATGGGTGCTCTGGAGTGAATGGGTGCCGTCAGAATGAGAGTCCAAACAGCTGATAAAAACATCACAATAATCCACAAGTAATCCAATCCATCAGTTAATGTCTTGAGAAGAATACCACTTGTGGATTATTGTGATGTTTTTATCAGCTGGTTGGACTCTCATTCTGACGGCACCCATTCACTCCAGAGCATCCATTGCTGAGACACTGATGCAGTGACACATTTCTACAAACCTGATGAAGAAACAAACTCATCCTAATCTCGGATGACCTGAGCGTGAGCAGATTTTAAATCAATTAAACCAATAAAAGAAGTACATTACACTATACACTAAAAAATGAGTATAAAAAGAATACTTTTAATGTAATAATTACGATAGTAATATTTAGGGCTGTTGTAATTTTGACGCTTTCAGAAATTTAAACCACAGAGTTTCTCTTTTGGTGGAAAACCACACGGAGGCCTTAAATTCGGCATACATTCCTATTGTGCAATATATCCAAGTGAAAAACATGTAGGGCGGGACTTGATTGGATCAGCTGATGGTTTGCTATTGCTGCAATCTCATGTGAGTGACAGCAGCATTTACTGTGAACTGAGCTGCTCTGAGACACTGAGATCAAGAGTGTGTCAGCTACTGGTTTTACATTGCTGAGTTATCATGTGATTGTCCCACGGGCTGAGGCTCTGATATCTCCGCTGACGCTCCTGAAGAGAAAGTCACATTATAAACACATCACTACTAAACAAACCTGAGTGAACAAAACCAACAAACAAGTCCAAAAATGACATTTGAATATGTTCAGATGATCACCCTTTTGCTGAAGGAGGCGAAGGGGTCGAGTCTCTCCTCATACTGAGACGAGTAACGCATCACTGTATCATCACTGTCTCCAGCCTAATACACACACACACACACACGTCAGTCTTTAGTGTTCGTCATCTACTGTAATATGACCTACAGTCTCATTCATGCCCTGAACATAACTGATGTTTGAGATCTAATTACAATTGTCCATATTCAGACCATCAACATTCATGGCACTTCTAGAGGTGTGCGATATGTTTCATGTATGATTATACCATAATTGTTATTTTAAAAATGTGTGAGCTGACACCAAATGTGTCACTGTGCAAAAACCGTCTTGAGAGCCAAGTACAAAGCTGTTAGAATGACCCTGAAATAATTCAAGATATGAATTTTGCCCCTGTATGATGTTTTGTCTTATATTTCTATATGGTATAGTTATCTCACAGATAAGATTGTATTTTTTCTTTCTTTTTTCAAATATCAGCATGACTGAAAATGTGACATTGATTTTATGAACAAGTTAATATTAAATTCGCTGCATTTTAGACACAATATTGTCTATTTTTGCTCAATTTCACCAAGGAAAATAATTCCAGACAAATCCACGTTGTGAACCAGGGTTTAATTTCTGAACGAATAGTGTTTTTTAATGAATCAGGTAAGTCAGTGATTCAGCGACTCATTCATAAAGTTCCTGAATGAATCTGAATTGTTTTAATGAATGACTCATTCATTAGCACAGTGACATGCCGCCAGCTTTTGGCGGTTTTAGTTTCATATTTGAAGTATATTTAAAATGTTTGAATATTTATTTATTTTAAGTCTCACAGCGTTATTTAAACAACTGTAATTGCAGACTAAATGCATTCATGCCACCTCTGAGCAGAATTAATCAGTAAATACAGTCCTAACAAAACACCACTTCAGATGCAGCTTCTGTGCCACTTCAGCAGAGCAGAGATGGATTTTGTTTTTGTTTGTTGATACTGATTTAATTTGTGTTTTATCTCAGGAAAATCATTGAGACACAGTGTTTTGGTCAATATCGCACACCCCTAGCCACTACAGACCACTTCACCTCAGTGATAAAATGTCCTTGTTTATTGGTCCTCCACACCGGAGCGAGGTGATGGTCGACTCGCCGTGACGTGACTTACTTTGTTTGGGTAGCTCTGCAGAAACTTGATCTTCTCGTAGAGCTTGATGTTGTCGGCCCGCAGACTGTCCAGCTGGCTCTGAAGAGTCTGTAAGGTCTGCTGCAGGGAGCTGTTTGCCTGAAGGACATCAACAACAACAAAAACACGGCACATTCAGCCTCTCTTCCTCTGAGCATCAGGAGTCATCACAGTGAAGTGCACTCACGGCCTCCAGCTCCTGGTTACGCGAGCGAAACCTCTCCCTCTGACTGGAGATGATGGACAGCATAGAGTCCATCTGAGCCTGAGGAAGATCCGTCTGAGGAGAGCCGGCCACACCTCAACACACACACACACACACAGAGTAACGGCTGTATGAGCATCTCACGACTCGTCTGTATCATGTGTACATGAGCATTATATGGTCATCCTGCGCTCATGAGCACGAGTTCTTTAGTTTACCTGTGAACAGAGCAGTGGCCTCTTTAATGGGCTCAGGGACGATCACTGTGCTGCTGTCTGCACCCTAGATGGAAACAATCACAGATTATTGTGATGTGTGTCAAGATGCCTTTTGTACTTGTGTGTAACTGTGTCTTGTGTCATCTGGATCAGTTTAGTCGTCAGTCCATGCAGAATACTGTGATCCCACACAGCTGCCATTTGGAACAGATTTACATACAGGTTTTTTTTACTCCTCCTACGAAGTGTGCATCAGCAGGCTTCACACTCAGATCAAGTTACTAAGTGCCTTTTCAGTGATCGACTTCATTCTTCAGAAAAAAAACTGGTCGCTGGTCAAGACTTCAGCAGGAAGTCAGTGATTTTGGTTACATTACATATCACTTAGTACACTACCATTAAAAAGTTTGAAGTCACTAGTATTTTTAACGTTTTTTTTTGAGGTATGTTTTTTTTGTTTTTTTTGTTTGCTAAAAAAGTAGTTTTTTTTGTATTATTATTATTATAATTATTGTGTTTTTTTTTTGTTATTTTTTGTTATGAAATTTATTCCTGTGATCAAAGCTGTATTTTCAGCATCATTACTCCAGTCTTCAGTGTCACATGATCTTCAGAAATCATAATAATATACTGATTTGCTGAACATTTGAAAACAGTTGTGCTGCCCAATATTTTTTGGAAATTTCAAAGGAACATCTTTACTGCCACATCGATTTGATTCATCCTAAAAGTATTACTATTTCTTTTAACTTTTTACATTTATTTTTTATTTTCATGTTCCTATAGGTTCACTTATAATGTTAATCAAGCTTTTTGCACACACACAAAACCAATAAAACCAATTATAATTACCACGTGTGTGTGTGTGTGTGTGTGTAGCGTGGTGATTTTAATGGGTTTTATTGGTTTGGTTAAAAGCTTTTTTTTTTGTACTGAGGATGACATTTTAATCTATGAAACTTGCACGATGACATCTTATATGTCAAAAGATTAAGAAAAACTTGATTTCTCATGTCATGACTCCGAGCCAAAAGCTAAATATCTTACTGACCCCAAACCTTTGAATGCTGGTGTATCCATCATTTCCACATTCACTGCCAAATCAATTTCTTTGTCAGTATTTTTTTAGGGCTGGGAAAAATGATGTTCATTTCTTCAATTAATACGGATAATTCAGCATGTTAAAAAAATTAAAGCAACACTTATTTCCTGAGTCTAAATTAATGCCCCCCCCCCTCCCAAACCCCCATTTTAATTAAAAAGGGAATAGAAAGCTGTCGGAGAGAGCAGATGGAGTGATGACATCATCTGCTAGTAGACGAAGCAAAGCTAAATTATTATCATGAGTTTATGGAATGATTCCCAAAAAAAGAGCTGATAAAATGTACAGCTTTTGGCTACTGCATAAATGTGAAAGTGACGGTCATCGGTCTGCAGCGCATGCTCGTGTCTGACCTCAGCGTCGGGTCGTGACATTGTCTGGATGGTGCTGAGATCCTGCTCCAGTTTGAGGATGAGCTCTTTCTGTTCAGCGCTGGTCTTCACTGCTGCGGAGAACTCCAGCTGTAGAGACGCACAGCGGCCTAAACACACACACACACACAAACATAAGTCCTCAGACAAATCACATGCTCCCAAATTGTACTTTTTGGATGAATTATGCCTTTAAATGTCGATTAATGGAATTGAATGATTAAAGAAAACATACAGCAGACCAAAACATGATCAGTGGCAGCTTAACTGCATTTGATAAACCTCAAGCACTAACATTTGAGCTTCTGTTTATCATATTTGATGCGCTTTATGTATCTGCATTGATCAATGTTTATATGTAAAACCTAAATTAAATGTTAAATGTGTTTTTATATGAATAAAGCCTAAATTAAATCTGTTCATCATATAAAGTGATCCCATCTGTATGGAAGCTTGAAAGTTCCCCTACAGATGCAAATCGTATCATCGATCATAACTGAATCATCAACTCATGATAATAATTTAGCTTGACCTTTATTCACTAGCAGATGATGTCATCTCTCCATCAGCTCTCTCGGTCTGACCGACAGCTGGTTGAACAGATATTTCAGGGGCAGAAATATCTCAGGTTTCATTCAAAATAACTTCATTTGTGTTTCAAAGATGAATGAGACTTTTAAGTTTGGAATGAAATGAGGGTAATTGATACCAGAATCTTATTTTTGGGTGAACTATCCCTTTAAGCCACAAAGGACTAAGTGTGTGTACAAGTACTGATGTGTGACCCTGGAGCACAAAACCAGTCTTAAGTGTCAATTTTTCGAAATTGAGATGTATGCATCATCTGAAAGCTGAATAAATAATCTCTCCATTGATGTATGGTTTGTTAGGAGGACAATATTTGTCTGAGATACAACTATTTGAAAATCTGGAATCTGAGGGTGCAAAAAAAATCTAAATATTGAGAAAATCATCTTTAAAGTTGTCCAAATGAAGTTCTTAGTAATTCACATTACTAATCAAAAATTAAGTTTTGATATATTTATGGTAGGAAATTAACTAAATATCTTCATGGAACATGATCTTTACTTAATATCCTAATGATTTTTGGCATTAAAGAGAAATGTATAATTTTGACCCATACAATGTATTTTTGGTTATTGCTACAAATATACCCCAGAGACTTAAGACTGCTTTTGTGCTCCATATTTGCAACACAGATATTGCATCGACAGAATCAATCATCACATAAAAATCTACACCCTGAATGTTTTTTCTAGTAATTTTATCATTTGTATTGCATGCAAATAAATTTATATCAATGTTATAACAATTTAAATAATGAAATCTCTCAATCTGATGTCAAAGGCAGACACATCACTTATTTCATTAAATAAAGGCAGATTATTAGAATGATTTGATGTGATTTCTGCTGTAAGATTAATCTTGTTCTGTAATTGCTGTTAATCAATGATAAATTAAAACCATCTGGTAACTTGCAGTTATTAAATATTATAAATGACAGCTTTTGATGTTGATATTGAATGGCTATGTCACTACTTGCTGCACAAGAGTTTTTTAATTTACATTATTTGATGGTAAGAAACGCTGATACCAGTTCATGTCAGATTTAACTGCTGATCTGAAATGTTATTGAAATGAGTATTGTTTGAGGTGTTGGTATTTCGGACTCACTGCTGAGCTCAGAGTTAGCGATGCGCAGGGACGCGCTCTCAGACTGCAGGCTGCGGTTCTTCTCCAGCAGCAACACCTCTAACGGTTTAGATGAGTCCTGTGAGAGACAATCACATCAGATCAACGCCAACAAATCACACACTCAAAACAAAAACACAAAACTACTGTTTACCTGTGCTGTGGAGCGGTCACACGGCCCAAACTCCATCGACTTCAGGATGCTGTCAGTATAAAACAGAGCCAATAAAAATGTGGCAGCCTTACTTCAGCCATGATGAAATAAAACAACACGATATTCAGAGATGTACCCTGTATTTGAAATTCAGTAACAACTAAACACACGTCAAAAACGTGCCTCGATGGTAAAAAGAGCAGCAGAGCAGCCCAAAAAAAAAAAAACATTCACGATCTCTTTAACGATTCAAACTCATAACAGGTGAAGAAGGTGACAGTGCTTCGATTAAATAAATAAGTCACGACTTACAATTGTGTTAAAATTAAGTATAATTTTATTTCTGTGTGCTTTTAAGTAAAAGCATGCTGGAACCTCTCTTACCTGAGCTCTTTCTTAACCTCCTCGTAGTCTGCTTGTGTCTGCAGCTTCTCCTCCAGATGCTGGACAAATGAAAAGACGAATAAGATCAGACTGTCTGATGCATACTGTGCATTACAACAGCAATGGCATTTAGAAGTTGATCTGCACACTATTTTAATCAATCCCCCACAACCTCCCTTTTTCTTGTTGATCACTATGCATCATTTCTGTGACTGTTAGCCAATGCAAAAGCCCAGCATGACTACTGGAAACCATTTGTGCTCATTGTTCAACCCACATAAACTGATCTGTGCTTGGCAGAACTGGTTGCACAAGTAGACATAAGTCTGCAATCTGTAAGCACAAGATGTACTTAAATACTCCATCAAATGACTGTAGCTCTACCTCTGTTAAATCAATTGGTTAATTGTCTCACAAGCAATCATTCTGAATCTCTTTTAACAAATCAGTAAGAGCCACTGAATCTCATATTATCATCTTAAAAAAAACTACTTCTGTGCTTTTCACACTTAAGGTCCATGAGGTGCTCTGGAGTGGTAATGTGTACAGACCAGTTGTTCACATGACAGTTACTGCATCTGAATTTGTGAACGGTCACAGCATGCACTGGATTTAATGAAAAAAAAAAAAAAAAACCTTTTCAACTAATAATAAGCTATGATTTGTAAGTGTGCAGTTGTGTAGTATGAATAAAATACTAGTATAGTTATACAAGAAAAGGAAATATTTTAATACAATTTCATTAATAAACGTGATAAGCTCAACTGTTATGACATTAGTCAGGTCGCAGTGCATTTTCCTACTCATTCCTTCTGTTTTCTGTACAGCTGCTCACATTCTGTGCCTTTATTTGGACGAGCACCCAGTTTATTTCTGTGGTCATAACAACTGCAGAACTTACACATCAAACTCTGAAGCAGCTTCAGCTACAATAAGCACTAGACTTGAAAGTCAAGAGTAAAGGCCCCAATATACTTCGAGCGAAATTGAAGCACGAACTGATGTGACGTCATTTTGAAAAAAATCCGAAATGGCTTGCCAAAGCAAACTTTCCAGAAAAGTTCGTTCCGGGTGCTAAACACCTTCGTACTGCCATTGGTCCGAAGAACGAAAAAGAACTTCGTTTTGAGTATATCAGGGCCTTAACGTAACGTGTTAACTCTACCTGGAGTGTGTCGGTCTGGCTCTTGAGCTGCTGCTGCAGCTGGCTGATCTGAGCGGCTGAGCTCTCTCGGAGCGTGGAGAGGCTGGCCTGCAGTCTCTGGACGTCCTCCACCAGCTGGAGCATCTCACGCTCCTTCGCACTGAGCTCTGCCTCCACACTCGAGCGCGGCACCAGCTCGCCACTCTCATCCTGCTTAACACACACACACAAGACACTGAGCACCATATAAACACACACACACACAGAGCTGGATGTGTCCGATCTCTCTCACACACACATGTAGAAGTAGGGAACAGAGGAATTCTGTGCATTACTGATGGGCTGCGGATGAATGAGGTAAACGTGGACCAACATTAACGTTAGCCAGAGTCACAGTTAGAGTCAGAATTAGAGCTGTGTAACGCTTACGTCTCTAAGAAAGATGACACGAACAAAGCTATGAAAAAAAAAAGCTACGAACAAAGCTAAGACAACTACGCAACTCACTGCATAACCACCACAGTATGATGCATCTTTGGAGAAATTAACTAGCTAGTTTCCCCCAACCATAGAAACTGTCACACATCCTTGTTTCAAACCACATTGGTTCAAACTCGAGACTGAATTAATGTTAGTTTATTACAGCTCATTAACATGGACAAGACAGCTGTTGCTTTTTATTTATTTTTTAACACATTCATACACACTCTGTAACTGCCGTACGCACATTACTGTAATCTCTTTGTGACAAACACAGCATGTGAGGACTACTTTGCTATTTTTGTTCACTTCGGCTTTGTTTAATTTTCAAATGTTTGATAAATATATAACTTAGGCAGCTTTAATAAAAATGTATGTTAAGACTATGCAGTGTTTTCTTTTTACATTTGGTCATTCAATTTCTGTAGCATTTTTTACTTCAAAACTTCTGTTGTGTTGTAACCTCGGACCACAAAACCAGTTATAAGGGTCAGTTTTTCAAAATTGAGATTTATACATCAAGCTTTATAAGCTGAATAAATAATCTCTCCATTGATGTATGGTTTGTTAGGAGGACAATATTTGTCTGAGATACAACTATTTGAAAATCTGGAATCTGAGGGAGCAAAAAAATCTAAATATTGAGAAAAACGCCTTTAACGTTTTCCAAATGAAGTTCTTAGCAATGCATCTTACTAATAAAAAATTAAGCTTTGATATATTTACAGTAGGACATTTACAAAATATCTTCATGGAACATGATCTTTACTTAATATCCTAATGATTTTTGGCATAAAAGAAAAATCAATAATTTTGACTCATAGAATGTATTGTTGGCTGTTGCTACAAATATACCCCAGAGACTGGTTTTGTGTCAAGGGTTACATTTATTTGTTCTACTGTACTGAACTGTTGTATTGTTTGTAATTTCTTTCCTTGCTCTTATTTTACGACTAACTGTTCACAATAAGATTTTGCCTATATTAGTTAGGCAAGTATTACTATTATTATTATTATTATTATTTATTTATTTGCTGTTTTTTACAGTTGTCCAGTGTTGTCTTAAAAAAGAAGTTTACTCTGTTGACACAAACCTTATGATTTTATGTAAACCGCAGTGTTTATATATAGCATATGTGATTATATCAGTGGTTCATATGATTTTAGCAGAGGTTTAGTTTATTTCAAGAAACCATACTGAAGGAGATCCAGAATACCAACTAGCTCTACAAGACACAAAACAGCAGTGCAGAGCTGGTACCGTGTACGGAGTCGAGTCGATCCGTGTCGGAGGTTGGGATGATTTGTTGACTGACGCGAGCTGCTCTCTCAGAGCTTCCAGCTCCCTCTCAGCAGCTTCTGCTCTCTGCAGCAGAACAACATCAACAGAGTTAACAACGCCAACATCTTCCAGCGGACATTCTGTCATCATTCACTCAACCTTACATCGTTTCCAAACCCATAAAACTTTGCTTAATCTTTGAAACACAAATTAAGATGAAACCTGTAGTCTTTCTACTGAAAGTCTACACAACCAAAATTTCAAAACGATATTTCTAAGTGTTTGGAAGGACATGACGATGAGTAAATGATGATAATCTCAGAATTCGTTTTTTGGTGAACTAACCCTTTCAACGTTCTTTTTAACATTTTAACAATTTATGTATTATTTTCAATATAAAAATGCATAATCAGGAGAAGGAAAAAACTTGTAATTTAGCTTTATAATGGGAATGAATCTGTACCTGATTGGCTCGCTCCAGATCAGTCATCACCATGTCAATCTCATCAGCCCTGAGAACCAAATAAAGTCACCATTATTACTCATGTGTACAAATGCAGAGATGAATTCCATGTGCCTCGATGCTCATTATGCCTTCACACTGTATTAATGCAGCACACACTCTTAGCGCATCTGTGTACATATGATGACAATGACCATGAAGATCTAATCATGTCACTATAAGCAAGAACTCTTGTGGAAGGAAATAATTTGATGCATTCATCTGTGAATGTCTCCTTGTGATGGATGTGATCTGGACTCTGTTCTTCTCCTTGCTTGAATAAGTTATGGTTGACCTTTACACTGAATATGCCTCGACATTAATGGACCAGACTGACTCTTTATTTAGAAGTGGCCAAATCAACTTTAGATCTGCACGTCACATTCATCTTAAGTATACTGTACACTATTTAACCATTGATAAACAGCATTTGGCAGCATTAACAACCTAAGCATTTTGACTGGGAGAATAAAAGTCATCTTCATGGTTAACTTCAATTCCGTTCATTATTTCATCCATACTTACTTTCCCGGTTTTTTCTAATATGCTGATTTGGCGCTCAAGAAATATTTCATTCTTATGAAAATTGTAAACAGTTGAATATTTTTGTGAAACTGTATGCATTTTTCTTTATTCTTTGATGAATAGAAAGATCAGCATTTATTTGAAACAAGGTAAATGCCTTCACTGTCATTTTTGATCACTTTATTAAGTATTCTTGCTAAATAAAAGTATTAATAAAACATTAAGTAAATCTCTGACCCAAAACTACTGAACGGTAGTGTGCAACGTAAGTAATCAACTCAATAATCAGAAGCTAGTTGAACAGGGAGGGGTTTATCACAAGAGAGATTCATAATAAATTGACTGATAAATAAAAGTGAATGATGATCCTCATATGAAGTTGTTTAACACAAACACACTTACTTTGCAGTCGACTCTTCATCATACTTGGTTTTCAGGTCAAAAAGCTCAGTCTGAGTTCGTTCAAGTGCTGCAAAGACACACGACAACATATAATGATCAATATTATAATATAAAATATATAACATAACCTCCAGCACACACCCTTCTGTTCACCAGTACATGGAGGAATTAATAATTCACTCAAAAATCAAATACAGATTGGATTTTCTAACTAAAGGTGACATCTGCACACACTGAATGATGGAACTGAATCTCCATTGAAGCTCAGCGTGTCTGAAACATCAGAAAACACAATGACACCCACGTGACTGCTGCAGCATCAGGAACCAAACGAATTAAAACTGAGTGTGTTGCTCTTTTAAAGAAAGACGGACGGGTGAAAGCAGCAGGTACCTGTCTGCAGGGTCTGGGCTTTCAGTTCAGCTTCCTGTAGTTTACCAACCAAAGACTCATGCGACTCCTGGAACTTCCTGTTCGAACAGATGAGAGATACTTTACTCACCGTGACAAATAACAATAGGACACAGAGGGAAAAGAACAGGATCCAAACCCATGACGAGTCATTTGTGAAATCAGACTCCAATAATTACATAAAGCTAACATTATTGAAATCAGGGATCTTTAAATCTCCAGCCCTGATCAAACACAGATTAACAAACTAATCAGACCTGAAAATTACAGGCAGGGCCAGTTGTCCAAAAAGTTTAATCTGGATCAGAATGATCACATGGTTTTGTTTGCTATCCAGGATCAGGTAAGCATTTTACGTGTGCTGTTTTTTCAAAGCAAAATTGGATTGGATCACCCTGATCCAGATACACACTTTTTCAGATTTAAAAAAAAAAATGCTCTACGGAGCCCGTAAAGGGACATGCTGATAAAAAAAAAAAAAAAAAAGAAAAAGCCAATATTTTGAATTCTAGTTTTTCATTGCATTTACACAAAAACTACTTTTGACTGGTTCATCTCTGATGATTGTGCCAATGTAGTTTACAATAAGTGATTTAAAAAAAAAATTAAATGCAATATTTTTGTTTGATATTGACAGCTGTTTAGGGATTTAGGGATATATTACATTACAAATGTTGTATTTTTTGGACCAGTTTTAAAGTTTTATTAAATTTTTTGATCCTGAAATCCACCCTTCTCCTGGGATCAGAATAATCAGGTTTTTTTTTTTTGGATCAAAAGTATCCCAATCTTACAAAAACGTGTTGAACAACACAAACTGAGGATTTAATCCAGATCAAAACTGAGATGGGATTTTGTGATCTAATCCGAATTCTAATCCTTTTTTTCTTTTGAACAACCCATTTTCAAGATTTGATCAAATCCGATGGCCAAAGTCCGATGGGTTTACTATTAAACAACTGGCCCGTGAGTTTGATCAGGGTTGAAAATTAAATATTTAAAGACCTTCAGAATTACAAATTAATGATGTGGACTAGGCATGGGCCGATTACTGGTTTCAAGGTATACCGCAATTTGAAAATGTCAAGGTTTCAAAACCTCTGTGTTTTCCATGTCTCCTCAGAGACTGAAAGAGAGGGAATCGCTCAGACTGAGAGCAGTGTAGAGAGTAACACTGACCCTCCTCCTCCTGCTGGTGTGAGCGAGCGGTCAGTCACGTGTGTGTAGGATGACCCGGGTACACTTCACATTCAGCGTTCCTTTCCGTCTCGCACACGGCCACGTCCGCACAGCTTTCAAAAGTATACTAAACCGTAGATGAGCGAGGACGGATGAGCTCGACACATGCGCAGTACCACGGGGTGCACGGGTGATGAAAATAACGTAATGCCGATGTTGTGCGGACGGCTGAAATATACTTTGCCCTTTACGCGATCAGCAACTGGACCTTTTTTGCTTTATTGCAACTCTCTGTTCTGGACTCTGTTCTGGACAAACTACTTCCGGTTAGTTTCCGGTTTTGACAGTCGGAGAAGTGAGAGAAAAGTGTTTATAAAGCATATACATTTATTTATTTTTATTTTAATGACCAATCGTTTCGCTAGATAAGACCCTTATTCATTGTATGGTATCATTTATAGCCATTTGAAGCTGCACTGAAACTGTAATTTTGACCTTCAACCGTTTGGAGTCCATTGAAGTACATTATATGGAAAAAAATCCTGGAATGTTTTCATCAAAAACCTTTATTTCTTTTTGACTGAAGAAAGAAATACATAAACATCTTGGATGACATGGGGGTGAGTAAATTATCAGGAAATATTAATTTGAAAGTGAACTAATCCTTTAAAGGTGTTTTGTCAATGGAAGCGCTGGCTAACTGGCTCAAGGACTCCTCTCTGTGCCAATCACAGCAGGCTTGTCCAGCTGACCAATCAGAGCAGAGTAGGCTTGAGGAAGGGAGGGGTTTGCTCCGAACTTGCTGGGAATGAATCGTTTCAAAATCACTGGCAAATGACTCTAATATTAAATGTATATTCTGAGAAAATTACACTCCAATACAATATTAGGACACTTTCAAATACCATGTGACCTGCTCTTTTTATAAAGAAGAGATGGAGCACGACGGGTACTGACCTCTCTTTCTCCGCATAGTCTTTATGAATCTGTTGGTGTTTCTCCAAGGCCAGATTCTCTGCCTGGTTCCTCACGCTCTGCTCATACTCTCTGATCTTCTCCTTTAGTGTTTTAATGGTCACCTCTACAGACACAAGGCAAGTTTCAGTGAACACACACACACAGAACCTGTGCTAACACACTCCTCTGATTCTCAGCCAGGTGAAGTGGAGCCTGTTCCAGAATGAGTACAATACTGATATTTTCATGAACGGTCAGTGGCCATCTGAGTCTCAGCCTGACCTCACCTCTGCTACGTCATGGAGAAAAGATGACAGGATGTTGGCAGTGTTATGAGTTTGTGTGTGTGTCTTACCCTGGTTCTTGACCTCAGCAAACTCTTTGTTGTACTCCTCGAGCGTCTCGCGCAACTTCTGGTTCTCTGTATCTATATCATGCATCCTCTGGACCTTGAGATGCAGCTGCTGCGACAACTCCAACGCCGGCACCGGATCTGCACACACACACACACACACACACACACACACACACACACACACACACGCACACAAGATAAAGAGACGGCCACAGTTAACACTGCCTTCAGGAAAGCCCTCAAAAACCTGATCAACACAGGTTCTTATGACATGATACAATAATAATGTTTCTAAAGAAAGAGAAAAATCTACTTAATGTTAATTAATGTTCTTAGTCTTTTACGTTGAATTATAATCAATAATAACCAGAAAATATTTTATGCATAATGCAAGATTAATTATAAACTAACCTGAAACACATTGGGACTCTTATTTTGAAATGTCTATGCTATACTACTTCCACCCGCTCATTCAAACTAATGAGGGAGATAGAAGATGCATCTTACAACCATCTACAGCACATTACAATATAAACACTAACGAGTAAAAGTCATCTCGATATTGAAGTCATAATGCGAGATTAAACTCGTTCGATTTCAAGAAAAATTTCTAAATAAAATTGAAAATTAAATCACTGAATTTCGAGAATAGTCATTGTGTTTAGAGAAACAAAATCGTTTAATTTCAAGAAAAACAAGGTGAAATTAAATGTTGAGAATGAACACACCCGTGTCATGTCCATTTTATCTGGTAAGACGAAGTTAATCAGCGTCTGCAGCGGCGCAGGTGGTAGAACGTAATGCTCGTGGATGTAGCATTTGATGCGGTCGACCAGAGTTCGAATCCGCTCTTCTTCCTTTTTTCATCACATCACATCGGATGCTATTTACTCTAAGTGAAAATGGTGATATATTCTATTTACACTAAGTGACAGCAGCATTTTTAGCGATGTGCTATTTACACCAAGTAAAGCTTTTTTCTCTGAAGTAAATGAGTTTATTCTCAAAATTTAATGATTTAATTCTCTACATTTTATTTCTACATTTTCCTTGAAATTTAATGAGTTTAATCTCCATTATAATTACTTCAATCTCGAGGTGGTTTTATTTATTTTTTTATCGCTTGGCCCATCAACTGATCGGATACCAAAATCTTTCAAAATATCTTCTTTTGTGTTTAACTCATACAGGTTTGGAACGACATGAGGGTGGGTAAATGATGACAGAATTTCCTTTTTGGGTGAACTATCCCTTAAAGACCTGTTAAAATGATAATTAGGGCTTTTCTTATACAGTTTAAAGGGGTCATATGATGCGGTTTCGTGTTTTCCTTTGTCTTTGGAGAGTTAAAAGCTGTTCCTGCACACAGAAGATCCGTAAAGTCTCAAAGACTAAAGTCTCAAACCCAAAGATATTCTTTATAAAAGTGAACGCTCATCCACACCTGAATCCTAAAACGGCTCGTTCTAACACGCCCCCACATCTGTACGTCACTGTGTGGGAATATTTGCATAACACCGTCCAAATGTTCACGCAAAGAAAGAAAGCTTAACTTTGATTCTCGCCGCCAATAGAGAACACAACCAGAAATCAGTGGTTAAGTTTTATTTACAACACTGTTCCTGAACAGTTCAACCCAAATATTCAGATGTATGCAGCACATTTTACGGAGGACTGTTTCCTGAACCTGGTAAGGGGCGTAACATTTCCGTCACACGCTTGAGGTACTCGACCAATCACAACGCAATGGATAGCTGACCAATCAGAGCACACCTTGCTTTTCAGTACGATGAGTTTTGTAAAAATAGATGCGTTACAGAAAGGCGGGGCATAGAGGAGAAACAATAATGTACAGTATGTGGAAAATATATATTTTTTTAACCTTAACCCCTTAACTGTCACCGTCCTGTATACGGGACGCCTAAGTTTACTTCACTATAGTACAATTAAATCCTAATATAATCATTGAAAACTCTATATAAGATCGGAAAGGTCTAAGACTCCTAAATAGATATTTTACCATTTTATTTTGTTACAAATTATGTAGGAACAGTAATAGATTAATTAATGACAAGAGTGCACCAACAGTCTATGACAACTCTACATCACAACAGGAGTCACAAAGAGTCTTTATTCTGTTGCCTTTTTCCTGATCTCACCTTTCAGTAATCATCAGAAGTTATATACCATTTGAAAGTTTAAAATCTCAAAATTTATCCTGTGAAAACCATTTTAAAATCGGACATTTCGATACCATAGAAATGGTATTTCAAATTCTTTTAGCAGTCTCCTCCCCTTTAGCGGCGGTGTCATATTACAAAATGTATTACAGTTTTTAGAATCAAAACTTTTTATAATCTTGACAAAATATCTAAATATCCAAATATCTTTGGAAAGGTCTAAGTCTCAAGTTTCCATATTTGGTGGTTATTTTGTGAAAGATATAATATTGTGAGAGAAACTGACAGATTTGTGACAGAAATGCGTCAAAAAAAAAATGGCTGTTTCTGGTATAATGCCTGAACAAAACTGCATATGAACCTCAATCTTTTTTTATATCAACTTACGTAGACTTATGGCTTTAATTTTGTAGCAATTTTGTATTTTTAACTATTTTCTTTAATATTTATTTTATATAAAATATAAGAAAAACAGTACAATACATTTTCTTTACAGTAAACTTAAACCTCTATAACTTTTTAATATTTTCATTTTATTAAATAAGTCCAACCTTAGGTCTGTATTCAAAAGCATTCATGAATTATAATAATTCATAAGTCTGGATAATGCTCTTTCTCGTGAATTTTCAAAAATGGGATGACAGTTCAGGGGTCAAACCGTGTAAACGCATCGCATTTCACCAAACAGACAAAATAATGTTCTTTGTGTTATTTGAGGACTGTGATGTTTTAATCACGCAGCTCATAGGATTGTGACACACAGACTTACCCGGCACATCGATCAGTCGTTTATAGACGTTCAGAAAGGCCGTCTCTGACTCTTTACTCCTCTTACTCAACGCATCAATCTAGAAGAGACACAGATGAGCAAACATCATCCACACCAACACTTGTTTCAAACACAAACTAGCACCTGATGGTGCCTCAAACATGACTGTGCTAGTGTGTGGTGTTTTTCTGCGGTACTTTAAAGTCATTCAG
Organism: Cyprinus carpio; assembly: GCF_018340385.1. Classification (NCBI taxonomy): domain Eukaryota; kingdom Metazoa; phylum Chordata; class Actinopteri; order Cypriniformes; family Cyprinidae; genus Cyprinus; species Cyprinus carpio. The sequence goes on from NC_056586.1 coordinate 2,691,959, forward strand.
CTGCTGGTTTTCTTCTTCCACGGCTCGGGAGAAAAACTCACCTCGGCCTGAAAACTCTTCAGCAGCGGAGCCACGAGCTTCCTCAGATCCTACATCAGACACACATAAAGAACACAAGGACTGTTCGTCAGACAGGAAGCATGCATGCAGAAAAAACACGACCTGACACTCGAAAAGCTTCAGGAACAAATATTACGGACACTTCAGTGTGCTTCAGTCACACACACACACACACACACACACACACACAGAGCATCAGCGTATCTCTCAGAAACCCTCTTCAAGTACTGACTGACAGACAACGGCCCACCAGCAGCCCAAGATGCTGATATTCTCCTTGTTGGGTGTCACAAAAACTCAAACACATTCATTATGCCGACCTCGATTTTGTTCATTAACATATGACTGATGCTACCACCACACAGATGAACATAACATGCCACTTAAGCTTCATTACTTCACATTATAACTTCTATATAAGTCATGCATTGCTGTCACTTCCAAATTCTGGAGTCCTGAGGTTCTCCAGCCCATCTCTAGTTTCATTTAATTGGGATTTGTAATTGTTTTTATCATTCCAGTTCTAATGTCTAAATATTTGCACACAATTAAAAGCAAACATCCTTCAGCATCTGCTGCCAGACGAGGAGCGTATCCCGGAGCCAGACACCTAAATGAAAGAGGACACACACAACAGGAAGTGCACCTCTGGCGTGTTCTTCTTAAAGTCACGGCTCTGGTCGATGAGTTTCTTCCTGGACTGCTCGCTGTCATCCTGTCGGCTGGCCAGGAGCGTGGCGGTGCTGTCCAGCTCCCTCTGAAACACAACCAGACACAACTCACTTCACATCTGATAGAATTGTTTATTTTTTTAATGTAAATTCTGTTCCAGTTACACTTGCTGTTAGCACATTTTTCAGGTTAAATGAATAAACTTTATATACACTTTCAAGAAAACAACCACCAACACAATTCTGTGTTTATATTTTTTTTCATTAACAATGTAATAATTCTATTTTTTAAAACAAAATACATGCTTTTCCATACCCAAATTTAAGACCTCTTAAAGGTACAATTTGTAAGATATTTGCAGTAAAATATCCAAAAACCACTAGGCTAGTGTTATATATTTTGTCCAGCTGATTACCTAACAATCTCTCTAATGTTTTCAACTGCTTGTAAATCATGAGAAAATTCCCATTCTAAACTGTGCATTGCATTTTCTAGATGGAGAGAGCTTCGCGACAAACTTCAACTAGAAAAAGATGCTTGTGTTTTACTCGACAGGTGAGTTGTTTTGATTCGTATCTTTACAGAAAACGTATGCTATTATAACGATCAACAAGATTAGGATGATGGGGCATACACGCCAAACGCGGGACATCGTGTCTCTAGACCCGCGCGAGGACGCATCTGATCCATAGTCTGATTGACTTTGTATGTAATCTACTCGCGCAAATCGTTGAACTCGCGTTTGCTTTGTATGCCCAATTATTGAGTTTGAATGTACACGAGTGTATATATTTGTTGAACAAGTGGTAATGGTTTTCATATCATCTGACTAAACAGTAATCAATTAAATCCATGATTTATCTTTCCGTCTGATTGATGGCCGTCAGCGGTTGGGTAGAAGACAACAAATCCCATCATTCCACGCTCCTTCTTAGCGTCATCACACCACGTGATTGTTATTGTTTTGGTAGTGCGCCCTCTAGTGGCAGGTCCTACATGTACCTTTAAATTAAGAAAAAGTACTACTTTTTCTTATAACATTGAAGACTTTTTATAGCATAATAAAACTTTTTTGATTTTTAAGGACCTGCCGAACCCTGGGGTCTTTGTGCCGATAAGTGACGTATACAATTTTATGTCATATTTCATAATATTTGTCTTTGTACTGTGGTTTATTCTGTAATCCAATTTTTTGAGGAGGCATGGTCTTTCTTGCCTCTTCGTAAAAAAAAAGACATGCATAAAAAAGAAAAAAAAAATCATCTATTTTACTCGACTTTAGGCTTCTTTTTTAAGTCAAGTCGGGTTAAAAAAAATCATGGGTTGCATTTTTGGTTTTTGGGGGAAACCCTAACAAGCAACTTTCCTTTGCATGTATGGTTGTTGTTTTTTCCATTATACTGCTGACACTGTCAATCAGTGCAATACTAGAAGAGCTGTAGCGTAGTTTAGCGTTCCCTCCTCTCCCTCACTGGTTTAACATGTAGACACGTGACGCTGTAATCCGAGCGCTGGTGATGTAAACAGACCAACACCAACAGAGATGTAGAGATGTAGAGATGTAGAGGAAGTGTGGGAGAAGGTGAAGGGGACGAATTTTGTAAAGTATTTTTAGAATGCATAAATCATTAAACAAGCAGCAAAACTAACAGCAGATACATATGGCTCGAGTTTATTTTATGATAAACGTGTGGCTATATTAAAGCTCCTTTTCCAACTATTCTGCACGCAGGATAGTGTGTGCCTCCCGCTTTTTGTCAAATAACTTCTGTTTTTGCTCTACCAGTCCGTGTGGTTTCAGTTTACTATGCTGCAGACTCATTTATTGATATTAAAGAACTGATAATAAATAATATTGTACTTGTTTTTGAAGCTGCGGTTGCTTGCAAAACAATCCATTCACAGTTTGAACTAAAGTTGTATATTTTCTATTCCACAACCGCGTAGACAATGAAAAGTCGTGACAAGTTCGTTTAGATGCTAAAAAATGCTATGCATTTAGCAGACGCTTTTATCCAAAGCGACTTACAGTGCATTCAGGCTATCAGTTTTTACCTATCATGATGTGTGACGAAATTGTGATGATTGACATCTATTTCCTTTATTTATATAGAACATTTAAACTCGACCAAAGTGATTTACACGGCATAATAAACAACAACAACAAAAAGTAAATTATAAAATAATAATTTGCTCAAAACATTTCTTAAGTCGTTGCAAACTTAACTCAGTGAAAGCGATTTGGTCATCTGGTGACTGTGAACATCATCACAGCTGAGGGCTAACTCGACTGGCTAGCTCATGACTAGCTGACGTTAGCCTGATAAATTACTGAGATTTGACCACAGCGAAGTCAGGATCTTTAGGTCAGATTATTCAAACTGTTAACAAGCACATTTGTGTGTAGCATCAGACGGAAGTTGATGTCTGTTCTGAGCTGTCCGTGACTGCTTCGCACAATGTTTACATCGCAGCGGCTAATCGATCAACGAAGCCGATCTGTTCAGCAGCCAAACACACGTTAATATGTACCAGAGAGTCACTGACCTGCAGCTGCTGCAAGTCAAAGCGCGTCCAGTAACGACACACCGACGCCGCGCTGGAAACCGCCATCTTCGGTTAACACGAAGGCAGGCAACCGTCGCTGCTTCCTACCGGAGAACCGGACGCGCGCGGCGCGCTCCGTCAGCAGGCGGCGCCCGGCGGCCCGTGGAGCCGATTCAAACCTCACAACGTTTGTGCATAAATAAAAACATTCGTACGATTAAAGTATGTACATTGAAGTCTAACACATATTCCCTGGAAATCTCAATTAACGTAAATGATTGAAGGAATGTCGAAACGATAATTATAATCAACTGCGATTGGTTCAACCTGGTAAACGCTGAGAAAAGTAACACTTGTCATGTGACAGCGGCGTCTACCAGACCTAAGTTTAACAGACATTAAATTGAAAATAGACAATGAGGAGATACAATATTTAAATTATGATAAATTACGGGCCGTCCAGTTTCATTCTAACTTGTTATTTGCATATACTTTTTGTTTTTCTGTGGTCAGCTGAACGGATGCTACTAAAGCTACGCTCATTAATATTAACGAACCTCCGCACCTCAAGATTGGTCAGTAGCGGCAACGTGTACTTATTAATATTCATGAGGTCAGCAGAACGGAATTTAGTACACGTGTCATTCACTTCCGCTGTGTTCCCCTCGCTTTCCGTGTGTGGTCAAACATGGAGAACGAGAAGATTCATGTGGACTTGGAGGATTTCTCCGAGGAGCAGTTCATGGAGAGTTTCATGAGAGAAATTCAGAGTGAAGAGGCCGTTTTCATCCTCGGGATATTAGTGGCTTTAGCGCTCGTGATCCTCACTGTCGGTAAGAAGCAGCAGCTTCAATCCAGAGACAGATCAAACACAGCAAACATTAATACGACACTCTATTAGAATTAGTTTGCATAAGTATTATTATTATTGTTGTTGTTGTTTATTTTTGCAGCATCTAACTTACAGGCTTACAGGCAACACAGCAATACTGATGTTATTTAGTTAGACGTTCATTAAAATAATAACCTTTCATGGCATTGTTTTTTGAAAACATTTCCCCTCTGCAGCAGTTTTTTCACAAGTGCTTAACTTTTAGCACTGTAACTGCCACACTATCACCCCTGACATTTCAGTATGATTTGTCTAACATGCATTTTAAGTCTTGTCAATAATTATTTTTTCCCTTGCCATGTTTTCCCTTTTTGTGTTACAATATGTTATAACATTTTGTAACATTTCTCTCCTTTAAAAGGAGTAATGAACTGTTTTTTTTTAAATAAAATAAGTTTATAAAAATGATTCATTTGATGATCAATGATGTCAGTTAGCTGATTTATCCTCAGATTTAAACACTGTTTTCTGTAAGACTTTAAAGTAAATGTCCACTGCTGGGGTATATAGTTTTACAGTTGTCCAGGTTAACCATGAAAAGTGTTGTTTATTGTATTAAACTTAAATCTACTCCCATTGCATAAAAAAAATGCAGTGCTGAGCATTGTAGCTGATCACCGTTATGTCAACATTGTCTGACAGAGCATAAAAAATGGATTTGAATTATGAAATGTACACTACACTGAACATTGCCTGGAACTTAGAGAATTATTTTACAATAAATTACTGAAGTCAAAAATTTACTATGAAATCGATGCATGCTGGTCATTTTCTTACAGATGAGTGTGAATGAACAGCAGGATGATGCAGTAATGTACTGCTCTTGTTTTACTGTGAATTCATATTATAAAGCGGTCTTTAACTGTAGCAGTGTGAGAAATATAGTTGTTTACTGCTGTAATTGTTTTGAAGTCACCATAATGGTGATTAGCATTAATTTGGGCTCTTTGACCGTTTATATTCATATTCAAAATCCAAAATGTAGACAAGTTTCACGGTTGACTTAACATTTCACTTGGTCTTTTTCTGGCATGGTAGTGTTCTTTGGGAATTTCTGGGGCTCCAGTAAAGCGAGGAACGCCGTGCTGCTGCTGGGACTCTGTGACTCTGGGAAAACTCTTCTGTTCACGCGAGTGAGTAACTCAGTTTTCATAAAAAGATTACACAACATAAACATTCCAGCTCTTCTGCAATACAGTCATCAGACTGGAAATGATTTGCAGTGTTTTTCCAGTTACTGCTCGGGAAGTTTGTAAGAACGCAGACGTCCATCACAGAGAACAGCACCACGTACAAGAGCAAAAATGACAGAGTAAGTGATATCACTTCTTATGCATCCGTTACGGCTGTGTGCATTTGATATGATGAACATACATGATAACACACTGAGAGTTTAATGGGAGAATGTTTTTAATATTGCAGGGCAGCAGCTGGACTCTTATTGATGTTCCTGGTCATGAAAGTTTAAGAGTTCAGATTGTGGAGAAGTACAAGGCCGTGGCTCGGTGAGTTATGAAGATAAAAATGAGCTTTTCTGATTGAGGCTCCGTGCATGAAGGCCTGTGCACACTCAATGATGATGTTAGTTACATGGAAAAACAGTGGGTTCCTCTGGTCCTGCTCTCTGTTGTTACAGTGTTTATTATAAATTATTTATGATATATAAACCACCAATCCAATTAGGTCCCAGGAAAAGTCCCATTTTTTACTCTTATATACTGCACATTAAAATAAGGCAGTTTCAGTTTTGTAATGTGCTTATAACCCACTTTCTGTGGGTCTTAAAAAAGGTCCTCAGTGTTTTTATTTTGTTTTCCAGTGCAAATATCTAAACATGCTTAAATCAAGTTACATTTACTTGAATTGAGATGCAAAATGAAGATATGAAGTATGAATAGGGTCTGAAAAGTTATACTATTAATTATAATATTAATGGAAATTTAATGTTTAACCCATTGGCTAACTTATTTTTTTGTCTTAAACTAATTTCAGTTTAATGACAATTTGTAAGCTGTATGAAATAAACCCTAGTATAAAAAGAAGTAGCTTCTATAATTTTAAATCAAGACATGATCAAGTTGTCTTTACTAGGTGTAGACCGGGGCATTCAAGACTTACCCATGGGTTTTTATTAACAGGCGACGTTCCTCCTTTATGTCTTTCATGTAAAGTTCCTTTGACTATGAAGCATATTTTGTTGAATTGTATTTTGTATGATGCTGCTAGAAAACGCTTTTATTCAGAAACATGCTTGCATGGAATATTTGAAAATGTACCACCTAAATGTATTTTAGATTTTCTATCTTATGTTAAGTTGAAATGTTTTATATAATGTAAATCTTATGGATGATACTGAACTTTTTTGCCATGTAAATAGCCATGATGCTAACATGGCGTAAAAAACTTAATAAATAAATAAATAAATAATGACAATTTGTCTTAAGACATTTACACTGGAAAACAAGATCAAGTCATTTTTTGCTGTACAGTGTTCAATTTGTTCTTTAAAGTTTCTGAACTTATTCGTGAATTAATAAACGAGTCTTAAATGTACTTTCATGAAACCTGGAGTAACCCTGATTTTATTATATATGTTTATATAGCTGTAAACTGTTAGAATCGAATGGCAAGTGCAGCTGTGTTTTGTAATTTGTTCAGACTGTGGGGTGCATATAGAAACAAATTCAGATTTACTTCGCTCGTCTCAGATTCTGTATTCCTGAAAATGCACCATAAACAGCTGCTTGATCAGCAACCTGTCATTGTTTCACGTGGAGTTGCATGACTGTCTTCTTGCTCTCCTGTGAAATTGCTGTCCAGCATTCACACCTGTGTAAATGTTCAATTGTTGATCAAAATTTCTAGCTGCTGGATATTATATATATATATATATATATATATATATATAAAAAGACGATTTCCTGGACCGCTTCAGGGTGCACTTGGTTGATTTTCACTCCTCCGTTGTGTTGCAGAGCCATCGTGTTTGTGGTGGACAGCAGCATCTTCCAGAAGGACGTCAGAGATGTGGCTGAGTTTCTCTACTCCATCCTCACAGACAACGTAGTGGCAAAAAATGCCCCAACTCTTGTGGTAGCCTGCAACAAACAAGGTTATTGTTGAATATAACATTCAAAATTAAACATTTAAAATATATTTTACAAGGTGCTTTTATTATGTAGTCTACAGAATATCATTAGCTTTGATTAGAAAATTTAGTGGGAATGTAAGAGCAGCGCAGCAGCATTTATTTGCATCGACTTGCTTTGATTGCATTTTGTCAATGTCAGACACCACTGATGATTGCTTTATAAAAATGTTCTTTAATACATATTTGCAAATGTGTTTTGGTTTTCAAAAATATGTGAATAGAGGGATTTCCTATGTCTGTAGTACATGTGTGTTTTCTTTTTTATTGCAGATATCTCTATGGCAAAATCAGCCAAATTAATTCAGCAGCAGTTGGAGAAGGAGTTGTGAGTATTCACTTATTTCTGTTTCAGTAATTTAGTTAAAGTGCCCGTACTGTGCTCATTTATAGTTCATCAGTTTATTTTTGCGGTCTGCTAGGATACATTAACATGAGTCACATTATTTTTGTAATACTGTACATTATTGCAGCACCTCTTCTCACCGTCTGCTTGAAATGCTCTGTTTAGTTCCTCTCTCTTCAAAGCCCACTCAGCTTTGATTGGTCAACCATGTTTCCGCTCCTGAGGCTTCATGACCAGCTATAAACCGTGTTATATCTATGATAACTGTTACATCATTATTGCAAATCAAGGTGGGGACTATGCAAACGTGCAACATGTTGAAGTAGCTAAATCACAGAAATAACGGCAGTACCAGAAACGAGATGTTTCAAGTGTTTTCTGTAGGAGAGAGAACTCACTTTGGCGTGGGCTTTGTAAATGTGCAGATGCTTTAAATGCACAAGATGCTCACCTGTGAAACCTCTAGTAACATGTCATATGTGTTGCTGTTACTTGTAACGGATTGATTGTAGGTTTGTGTCTTCTCCGCAGGAATACTCTGAGAATGACACGTTCTGCGGCCCTCTCCTCTCAGGATGGGGCTGTTGGGGGCTCGGTGTACCTGGGTAAGAAAGGCAAAGATTTCGAGTTCTCTCAGCTGCCCAATCGGGTGGAGTTCATTGAGTGCAGCGCACTTGGAAGCAAAGGAGAAGATGGAGATGCTGATATTCAAGCTCTAGAGAATTGCCTGGCCAAGATCTGAAGAGCTTAAATCTCCACAACTGGAATTAAGCTTTTTTTTTTTTGTTATCTTTGGAATTTTCTTTCAGTATTGTTGTACCAATCCAACAGTATACAGCATGTTCCAACAGATACTGCACGTTGCGTATTCAACCAGACTCCAAGTATGTTGTATGAATGCAAACATTGGCACTTCTATTAGCTTTTCCTTGCCTTAGTGTTTTCAATTTCACTCAGAGCTCTTTTTGAGTTAAAACTGCAGCCAGGTCAACATTTTACTTCTATTCAGCTGTGTTGTATTTTGTTTTACTAGAGCCAAGTGAGACTGTAAATTATATTAAAGACTGCTTATGACTACTCGTTTTCATGGTGCTTTTCCAAAGTTTTGTGGCTAATGTTCAAGTTCAAATGTTTAGGCTATACTTTGAAGTTTATTTTAAGGGAGTATTGCAGGGTGAAAACAAGTTAAGCTCTTTGTATTAAGCTCTTTAAAGCTCTGTTTTTTGCTCTTTGTATTTTGGTCATATAGGCCACCCCTACTCATTGTCCTATCTCTGGACAGACCAAAAGAGTTTGGTGCATCAACATGAATTTCCACAGCTTTTTGCCAGCATAGCCTAGAGATGAGTTGAGCTAAATTTGTTTTTTTTTTTTTCAGAAAATTATAATCTAAATGGAAGTGTAGTCCGTGCAAATTTGAGTGACTGGTAGTGCTAAAGAGTTTGAGATGGATACCACAATTTGTTACATTGTATGTTTATAATCTCTCCCAACAAGTGTGCCAAATTTCATGATTTTTCTGCAAACAGTTATTTGGGGTGCCATGGACTCAACAGCAGAAGGACCTTCTGGTAACTTTCTATGAATATTAGTACAGAACAGATTTTACACGTAAGGAAAACTGATAGCTTGCTCCATAAATTCATAAAGGTCCAGACTCTATAGCTTGTTTCTACTTTGCATGGGCTCTTATGAAAATGTACCGTTGTTCTTCCACAGTATCTATACTTGAACAATTTCTGGACCATCTAGATATTCCACATCCCCCTACAACATCAATTCTGTTGCTTTTACAGCCATTGACAAACTCTCTCCCATGGCCTTATGGGATAGTAAAGAATCTCTGGCATGTACATGACACAATCTCAGTGAAAGTAATTTTAGGAATACTGGGATTTCAGACACATTGCTCATTTCTCCTGAATGATAATAGCTACTCATCTTGACGCCTGACTGAGGCTGAGCCACAAGTAAATGTGCCTGCTCTGAGTTTGTGATACAAATATGGTCCACCCAGTTTAAAAAGAGTGTGCTGTTTCATCATGCTTTTAGTATGTTTTACGTTTATGGTTCTTATATGCAACAATGGTCATGCAAACTAACAGATTTCACCAACTCTTCAGTTCACCTCAAACTAAATCTGGTCAAAAAAGCTCAGTGGCATGCAACCATTTAGTCACTCTCAAAAATGCCAAAATCAGATCAAAAGATGAGCAATAAATAACTTAGAAAAGCATAATTTAAGCTGTAGATCTTACATGAAGTTTACATAACTTTAATAACATTTTACACAGACCGATTATATTCCCAAACATTATAGTTCATTCAGTGAATACACAGATGGGCTTGAACTTTGGTCTGCTACCAGCAGACTCGGCTTTCCCATCGACACAGCTGGACAAACCCAGGTCACCTTCTCCCCATGATTAAAAGAGTTTTTATATGTGTCTCTGAACTAGAGGAAGCCTTTGAAAAATTTTATTGTTATTTGTGGATTTTGTCAATTAATTGTAATTGTGTGGTTAATGTCTTCGCTCTGGCTTTAGGTCTGTTTTTGCGGCTCTTACGCTTCCTCTCATTGGCCTCCAAAGCATCTTGACTGAGGTCCCAGAGAGCCCCGAGCCTATCGTTTCCTCCAGTGGCCAGCCAGTATGGGTGTGATAGGAAGCTGATGAAGTGGCTGTCACTGAGTGAATCTGTGTCCATGCAGCCCATCTGCTGTTTTTGTTTCATGCAGATAATCTTGAAATTATACAATAATTCAAATCAAAAACAACTGCTCATGCAACATGTGTAGCATCTTTTTTTGGATTGTGGTTAAAATGCAGTGGTTGTCTCTAATTTCAAATGGCTACACTTTTTTTTTTAAGGACAGTTTGCCATTTATAGAGCAAATAAACAATAAATAAATTTGGTGCATCACTAATTAAAGGGGTCATATGATGTGATTTCAAGTTTTCCTTTCTCGTTGGACTGTTACAAGCTGTTAGTGCATAGAAAAGTTCCCTAAAGTTGCAAAGACTAAAGTCTCAAACCCAAAGAGATATTCTTTATAAAAGTTAAGACTCGTCCACGCCCTCCTAAAACGCCTCGTTTAAAAACGCCCCCACATGTCTATGTTACTCAAATGTACACTGCCCAAATGTCCGCGCAAAGAAAGAAGGCTTAACTTTTATTCTTGTTGTATTGTTACCGCTGCCGCCATGTCGTGGAGATGCTGTTTCATTGTGAAAGTGAAACTATGTTTGGCCTTCCAAAAGAGGACACAACTAGAACACAACACTGTTCCAGAACAGTTCAACCCAAATATTTGTGTGTGTGCAACACATTTAACGGAGGACTGTTTCCTGATCCTGGGAGAAAAGACTACAGTGCCGGCTGTTCTGACTCACAACCTGTAAACAGGGCTGGACTGGGACAAAAAAGGGCCCTGGCATTTTTGCTCAGACCGGCCCACCACAATCGGTCAGACACACCCAACCAGTACACCATCCTTGCAGTCCCTGTAGATATGCTTATCTACTGTTCCATTCCCAAAAAACCCTACAAAGCTGAGAACTAAGTGCCATGGACCAGTGTACTCACTCTCTCTTGACTGACTCCCTGGTGATCAAAGGTGGCAGTGGAGTAGGGCCTACACAAAGTGAGGGCATCCTGAGGGAGTGAGAGTTAGAGAGAGAGAAAGGGAGAGAGGGACGAGAATGATAACTAAATGAGTAAAATGATCACCATACAAGTATATAACAATGTAGAGAGATGGTTGCACATATTTTATACTTACTTAGTGGAAATGGTGCTGTGAACATCCTCAACAAAGACAACAAACTACAAAAGTGAGGGCATTCTGAGAGAGAGAGAGAGTCACATTTTCACATAATGAGTCACATTTTCAATCTACAATTTTATGAATATTTTTATAATAATATCAATAATCTCATCTCACCTTACAATTACAGCAGTTTCCTCAGTAGCTTGCTCTTCTCTGCAACATAGCCACAAGGATGTCCTTTTCATATCAGAATAGTCAGCCGAAGTTGCAATTGAATAAGTTAACTCTGCTAACCTAGCTACAAAAACAATGCAGAATAGCTTATGCTGTGTCATTTGACTTTAGCTGACTGAGTGGCTAGTGCAGTAGGTGACAATCTGACAGACTTTATAATAGCGACAACGATTATGTTGTCTTATTATAATATTCATTAATTTAGGTAAATCATCATCTTTGTCGTGGCCCACCCAGGCCCACACAGGCCCACACACACACTATCCTCCTGCACCTGCCCTGATTAACACTCCCTCCCTGTTAATCATGTAGCTACCATGATTACCGTTTCAATTTCACTCTCCTGCTCACTCTGTCCCTTCTTGACTTCACTATCAGACACCTGCTCCTCTGCCTGGGTGCCGCCGGCACTGCCATGGCTACAGTGTAAAACCTGACAAGTCACAGTAACTCAAACCGTTTGAGTAAACAGATTGCCTTTACTTAAACCATGTAAGTTTTAAAACTTTGCAGTTATGTAATCAAGTGATTAATTAAGTGCTGATTGAGCTTTAGTGATGAACAGCTGCTGTTAACAAACAGAATCACCAGCTCCACTTATTAATAACCAGACTGACTTTATTTCTGTCAGACGTCTACAGAAGATCTGATTGAGAATTAACTAAGGTTTAGATGTTGATTTATTGTTTCATTTGAAGTAACCATGTTAGAGATCAGTGTTTGCTTTAGTTGGGCTCTTGACCCTTGATTTCTGTCTTAGATTATTTTTTTTTGGGATGTTGTAACCATGTGTTTTTTTGAAACATGTTTGTTATAACTCAAAAAACCCAGAGAAAATATGATCAGGTATTGGTTTTTATATAGCATATTGGTGATGATAATCATCAATTATGGAGCTATTCAGAGTTCAAAATCTTACTAAACAGGTGTTCTATAGTTAGTTCAGTTGATTACAATGAAAGCCATTCAAAAAGTCAGTGATTCTTTCATAATCAGTTAATAAAAAGGCCTTTCCAAACAGTTTGGTCTTCTATGGTGTCAATTAGTCACACACAGACATCAATAATCAGAATATGAACCTCAACAATGGTTACAAAACAAAAAAAAAAAACATGCTGCAATGCATGCTGGGTACTATTGTAGTACAAAACTCATCCATGGCTCCCAGCATGCTCTGCTGCATTTGTTATTTTTATTTTTATTTTTTTTATGGTCACCATTGTTGAGGTTCATATGCTGATTATTGATGTCTGTGTGTGACTAAGTGACACCATAGAAAACTAAACTGTTTGGAAAATTCTTTATATTAAATGATTATCACAGAACCACTGGCTCTTAGGATCACTTTTACTGTAATCAATCCAACTAATTACACAACACCTATTTCATTAGAGATTAAACTCCAAACAGTTCTATAATCACTGATTGTCATCACCAATATACAGTATAACAACCAACAGCTTGGTACAGGTTACATAAAAAAAAAAAATGATAACCTGAATGCACTGTAAGTTGCTTTGGATAAAAGCAGCTTCTAAGAGTGTGAGTGTGTGTGTATAACACCTGATGAGATTTTCTCTGGGCCTTTGAGTCACAACAAACAGCCAAAGAAAAAACTAAGACAGAAATCAAGGGTCAAGAGCCCAACTAAAGCAAACACTGATCTCTAACATGGTTACTTTAAATAAAAACATAAATCAACATCTAAACCTTAGTTAATTCTCAATCAGATCTTCTGTAGACGTCTGACAGAAATAAAGTCAGTCTGGTTATTAATAAGGTGGAGCTGGTGATGCTGTTTGTGGGGTTGTTTAATCAGATCTTGAGAGATTTCATGTATTTTATTTCAGTTTATTTTATCTAAGGCTGTGTCTGAAGTCAGTTGTAGTTCTTTTGTTTCTCTTTTCTTCAGTAATTCTGTTTGTTAACAGCAGCTGTTCATCACTAATTCACAATTATCACTCAATTAATCACTTAATTATTTAATTGCAATGTATATCTTCTTTCAGTGAACTCAACTGAATTAAGTTCAGAGTACTCATAACTGTTAGTTTTAAAACTTAAATGGTTTAAGGCAATCAGTTTCCTCAAACGGTTTTGAGTTAACATAACTTGTCAGGTTTTAGTGAGGCTGTGTCTGAAGTCAGTTGGAGTTCCTTTCTCTCTTTTCTTCAGTAATTCTGTTTGTTAACAGCAGCTGTTCATCACTAATGCTCAATTATCACTCAATTAATCACTTAATTACTTAATTGCAATGTATATCTTCTTTCAGTGAACTCAACTGAATTAAGTTCAGAGTACTCATAACTGTTAAGTTTTAAAACTTAAATGGTTTAAGGCAATTGGTTTCCTCAAACGGTTTGAGTTAACATAACTTGTCTGGTTTTTAAGGATATCTGTTTACTCAAACGGTTTGAGTTAAGTTACTTGTCGGGTTTTACAGTGTATTCACCTCTCCTCCATGTGCTATGTTCACCTGTTTTTGCAAAATGTCATCAGGTACTGTAGGCTTGGAAACTGAAGCTACAGCACTAAACATGTCGGTTATTTTTGCACATGTTGAGGCATCAACCTCTAGAATTTTAATTTTTTTGGCCAGCAAGTTCTCCGCACCCCCCTTGCCCTTGCGCTTTTGTTTCTCCATCCTAAATCCACAGATTTCTGGCTCTGAGACACTGACTGCATCTGACACAAAAAACAGGGGGGGAGGGGTGGAGCCTGTTGATTGGGCCAGCCCAGTGTCAGTATGGAAAATGAACCGAAATGGGCCAGTCGTTGGCCAATTAAAAAAAAACAAAAAAAAAAAAATCATATTATATCGACGGGCCCCCAAGTGCATCGGCCCACCGGACATTTGCCCGGTATGCCAGATTACCAGTCCAGCCCTGCCTGTAAGTATGTTTTCATATTTAAAGTATTTGCCACTGATGATTCAAACACGAGTTTTGAGCAGTGTAGAGTAGCGCTTGTTGTTCGTCGTTTCTCGGGTTACAAATGCAGACTTGGTTTTATGTTCACACGGCACAATACGCAACACAACGCGTAAAAAGACAGTACAAGTCAATATAATCAGTAATTATGTCCCCACTGGATGCAAAAAAAATGCCTTGTTTGTAATGGGTTTTATTGTTTTTGTTTCGTCGCGATGGGACACACGGTATGACAGTATGGTGAGGTGCGTAACATTTCTGTCACACGCTTGAGGTATTCGGCCAATCACAACGCACTGGATAGCTGGCCAATCAGAGCACACTGCGCTTTTCAGAACGATGAGCTTTGTAAAAATCGATGCGTATCAGAAAGGCGGGCATTCAAACAATAATGTACAGTATGTGGGAAATAATGTGTTTTTTTACCTTAAACCAAATAAACACATTTCATTATTGGAAGTAGAATCTGGGGTTCCTTTTCTATCTATCTATCTATCTATCTATCTATCTATTTTACTCAGTGTTTTCATGCCTAAAGTTTTGGACAGAAAACATGTTAAATTTTTTGGTAGCAGTACAAGAGATGGCCAGCTGACAAGACACATATGATATGCACGTTACATAAAACTATAAAAGCACCCCAGCCAAAGTCAGTCCTTTTTTTTTTCTTTTCATGCAGGACATATCGGCACTTCTTAAAGGTATTCGTCAGATATTTTGTCATTTGCTTGATGCATGCCTGTGCAAATGATAAAATCACCCAGCCAAAATTATTATTATTATTATTATTTTTACCAGCAAGGAAACCATTTACATTATTTGATTAGAAGAGGAGATACTACTATTGCAACATTTAAAAAAAATATCTTAAGGTATAATAATAGTAGTATTACTACATTTTATTTTATAGAACAAAATTGTAACAAATTACAAGACTATAGTCATTTATGCCTATCTTTTTCAAACCACAGACCTTCAAGCTTCTCTTTTTATTTACACCATATTTATAAATGAGTCTCAGTACAAATTTTGGGAAGGTGATTAGTGTGTTGCCTTTTATAAATGCATGGAGCAGAAACATGGACCTGCGATACAAAATTATTTCTCTATATTAACTGATTACAGCTTTAAACAGTAATCCTTCACAGCACTCATAACTGATGAACTAAGGAAATGACTCAAGTCAAAACTCAACACCTCAGAAAGCTGCGAACTGCTGTCATCACTCTCCTCTTCACTCTGTCCTCCACCAGTGACTGCTGATGACTGACACCTATTTCACTCGTAATCTGCATCAGAAACAAGGGGCCTCATTTACAAAATGTGCGCACAAACACTCTGTTTGTCTCTCTTTGAGATCTGAAACCATTCAGCTGCGCACAATTTCCAACCTTCCCTCCACATTCAAGCAGACTCGGGTAAAGCAACACTCAACCCTACATCAGCTGAAAATTACAGACCAGTCTCTATCTTTCCTTTCTTGTCAAAACTATGGAAAATGAATTCTATATAGGGCTGAGTGGTGTAAAATTTCTAACTTGATTCGCGTTGTTCACTCGCTTGTAGGGGTGAAACGGATCGTAGTTGATCGTTTGCACTTGTTTCTAAGTCTTGCTGATAAAAAATTCAAGCATTTTAAACCATTCACACGCACTCAGAGCTGCGCACACTCATTCAAAGCGCGCACAGAGAGCCGCATTTCAGACAATGCATGTACACAGAATTGGTTCATCTTTTGCGTATCCTTGTTTCTGAATGAACACATACACACAAAATTATCTCAAAATAATTGTCTCTTCAAGTATTCTCGTAAACACAGTCGGTTATGTCTTAAGTGAAGGTATACAGAGGAGAAAGAAATCTCCTGTGCAATATTATGTTGATCCGTGCATTTGGTCTTAAAGGGGCAGCAGCCTTTAAATACCTGCTGTTTCATAAGCGCCACCTGCTGTCAGAGAGTGACATTTGCGCCTCATTCACAAAGCTAAAATCAGACCATTCTGTTTTTTGCTTCAAATTTAGAAATGATACAATCTAAATAACATGTATTTAGCATCTTTTTTGGATAGTAATTCAAATGATTGCCTCTGATTTTAAATAGAGCACAGACAAAGTCTTTGTCTATATGAAGAGATTTTAGTCGTATAATTTTTTATTTGATTTGGGATTTGTTTTAAAATTTCAAGTTAGTTTTATTATTTAACATTTCAGTTTCACAAAGAACTATGCAGCATTTTGTCTGAGAAATAATGAAAGGACACATTTTCATTTGTAATTTGTCTTAAATCCAGTGTTCGAATTTAGGGGGGGCTGGGGTGGTCCCGGACCTCCCTGAAGCATTAAGGGAACCCCCACAGCACCCAAAAAAATATACTTGGGGGGTCCCCTGGTTTTTCAATAAAACTTTAATAATTAAATTAAATTTAATTTAATTTAAATTTGTGTTCTTTCACTGCATGATTCAGTATAGCCCAGGGGTAGGCAACATCGGTCCTGGAGTGCTGATGTCCTGCAGAGTTAAGTTCCAACCCTGAATAAAAAATCTCACTTTTCTGTAGCCTTAGTAATCCTGAAGACCTTGATTAGCTGTTCAGGTGTGTTTGATTGGGGTTAGAGCTAAACTCTGCAGGACAGTGGCACTCCAGGACCGACGTTGCCTATCCCTCGTATAGCCTAATAAAATTCATTTAGAATGCTCCCAAAATTCAAGATATCGGGGCAGAAAATGTATATATCTATATCATTTCATATAGTTCATCGATATCACACGAAGAGTCAAAAATCACAAGTGTGATATTGATTTTATACAACAATTCAATAAACAAGAAGTTAATATTAAGAGACTTACGTTTTAGACACCATTTGTCTATTTTTTTGCTCTATTTCGGCAACAAAAATGGTTCCAAACAAAGCAACAGCACTGTTTTGTGTCTCTAAAAAACATGACAGCATTTTGTTCCTGAATGAATTAACCATTTAATGATTCTGTTCAATCGCGATGACTCATTTATTAACAGTGACTTGCTTCCACCTACTGGTGGTTTTAATTTCACATTTTAAAGTACCTTTTTATATATTTTTTAAAATCATTTCAGATATCAGTATTCAACATTTTAAAATTAAAATATCAACACATTATTTATGCATTTGTAACTGCAGGTTAAAGCATTCATGCCTTGCATTAAACAGTATGTATATGCTTCTAAATGCTACTTCAGATGCAGCTTCTGTATTTCCTCTGCATTGTATGAATTTTGTTGATAATTATTTTATTTGTTTGGTAACAGCTCTAAATGTCTTATTATTGTAATTGACTTTATTGATTTTATGTAAGACACACTTGTAGGGGGGAAAAATGGCTTTACAAAGGTAAAAATGCCCTTAAAGGGTAAAAATCATTTTAAACTGGTTGGAAAAGATTAATTTCTGTCAATTTCTGTGACACAAATTAGAGGGAAATAAAATAAATTTCATGGGGTCCTTAATTAAAAGACTCCTCACTCTGTGGAGTTTAATTGTGAACAAAGAAAGTTATATCTATTCTCAAGGTCTAACAAACCTGTGGAATCTCCTTCCCCATTAATGGTAAATTAATATTGTGATAAATATATAGTATGATATGGAAAAAATATTGTGTTAGTATTTTTGGCCATATCGCCCAGCCTGAACTTTCCTATCAGAAGAAAGTCATTAACGTCCTTAG
This sequence comes from Cyprinus carpio, assembly GCF_018340385.1. Lineage (NCBI taxonomy): Eukaryota > Metazoa > Chordata > Actinopteri > Cypriniformes > Cyprinidae > Cyprinus > Cyprinus carpio. The sequence goes on from NC_056586.1 coordinate 2,710,260, forward strand.
TGATCAACACTAGATTTTGCCAATTACCACAATTTCAACTTGCATATAACACCTAAAATGTAACAGGAAAGCACCATAAATCAGAAGTAGAAAGTAAAATAGCTACCAAGAGTAAACGCTGTATACAGTCAAAACCCCATGCTGCATCTGCAGAATTATACAGTCGTGGCCAAAAGTTTTGAGAATTACATAAATATTAGTTTTCAAAAAGTTTGCTGCTAAACTGCTTTTAGATATTTGTTTCAGTTGTTTCTGTGATGTACTGAAATATAATTACAAGCACTTCATACGTTTCAAAGGCTTTTATCGACAATTACATGACATTTATGCAAAGAGTCAGTATTTGCAGTGTTGGCCCTTCTTTTTCAGGACCTCTGCAATTTGACTGGGCATGCTCTCAATCAACTTCTGGGCCAAATCCTGACTGACAGCAACCCATTCTTTAATAATAACTTCTTGGAGTTTGTCAGAATTAGTGGTTTTTTGTTTGTCCACCCGCCTCTTGAGGATTGACCACAAGTTCTCAATGGGATTAAGATCTGGGGAGTTTCCAGGCCATGAACCCAAAATTTCAACATTCTGGTCCCCGAGCCACTTAGTTATCACTTTTGCTTTATGGCACGGTGCTCCATCGTGCTGGAAAATGCATTGTTCTTCACCAAACTGTTGTTGGGTTCTTGGAAGAAGTTGCTGTTGGAGGGGGTTTTTGGTGCCATTCTTTATTCATGGCTGTGTTTTTGGGCAGAATTGTGAGTGAGCCCACTCCCTTGGATGAGAAGCAACCCCACACATGAATGGTGTCAGGATGCTTTTACTGTTGGGATGACACAGGACTGATGGTAGCGATAACCTTTTCTTCTCCGGACAAGCCTTTTTCCAGATGCCCCAAACAATTGGAAAGGGGCTTCATCGGAGAATATGACTTTGCCCCAGTCCTCAGCAGTCCATTCACTATACTTTCTGCAGAAGATCAATCTGTCCCTGGTGTTTTTTTTTTTGGAGAGAAGTGGCTTCTTTGCTGCACTGTAAAACCTGACAAGTCACAGTAACTCAAACCGTTTGCCTTTACTTAAACCATGTAAGTTTTAAAACTTTGCAATTATGTAATCAAGTGATTAATTAAGTGCTGATTGAGCTTTAGTGATGAACAGCTGCTGTTTACAAACAGCATCACCAGCTCCACTTATTAGTAACCAGACTGACTTTATTTCTGTCAGACGTCTACAGAAGATCTTATTGAGAATTAACTAAGGTTTAGATGTTGATTTATTGTTTCATTTGAAGTAACCATGTTAGAGATCAGTGTTTGCTTTAGTTGGGCTCTTGACCCTTGACTTCTGTCTTAAATTATTTTTTTTTGGACGTTGTAATCATGTGTTTTTGAAACGTGTTTGTTATAACTCAAAAAACCCAGAGAAAATATGATCAGGTATTGGTTGTTATACAGCATATTGGTGATGAGAATCATAAATTATGGAGCTGTTCAGAGTTCAAAATCTTACTAAATAGGTGTTCTATAGTTAGTTTAGTTGATTACAATTAAAGCCATTCAAAAAGTCAATGTTTCTTTCATAATCAGTTAATATAAAGGACTTTCCAAACAGTTTGGTCTTCTATGGCGCTCAATTAGTCACACACAGACATCAATAATCAGAATATGAACCTCAACAATGGTTACGGAAAAAAAAAAAAAAAAAAAAACATGCGGCAATGCATTCTGGGTACTATTGTAGTACAAAACCCATCCATGGCTCCCAGCATGCTCTGCTGCATTTTTTATTTTTTTTTTTATATGGTCACCATTGTTGAGGTTCATGTGCTGATTATTGATGTCTGTGTGTGACTAAGTGACACCACAGAAAACCAAACTGTTTGGAAAGTTCTTTATGTTAACTGATTATCACAGAACCACTGGCTCTTAGAATCACTTTTTTTATAATATATTTTATTTTTTATACAACACCTATTTCATCAGAGATTAGACTCCAAACAGTTCAATAATCAATGATTATCATCACCAATATACAGTATAACAACCAATATCTAGGTAAGTTAGATAATAAAAATGCTAACCTGAATGCACTGTAAGTTGCTTTGGATAAAAGCAGCTTCTAAGAGTGTGAGAGTGTATATAACACCTGATGATATTTTCTCTGGGCTTTTGAGTTACAACAAATGGTTACAACAGCCAAAGAAAAAACTAAGGCAGAAATCAAGGGTCAAGAGCCCAACTAAAGCAAACACTGATCTCTAACATGGTTACTTTAAATGAAAACATAAATCAACATCTGAACCTTAGTTAATTCTCAATCAGATCTTCTGTAGACGTCTGACAGAAATAAAGTCAGTCTGGTTATTAATAAGTGGAGCTGGTGTGATGCTGTTTTGTGGGGTTGTTTAATCAGATCTTGAGAGATTTCATGTATTTTATTTCAGTTTATTTTATCTAAGGCTGTGTTTGAAGTCAGTTGTAGTTCTTGTGTTTCTCTTTTCTTCAGTAATTCTGTTTGTTAACAGCAGCTGTTCATCACTAATTCACAATTATCACTCAATTAATCACTTAATTCTTTAATTGCAATGTATAGCTTCTTTCAGTGAACTCAACTGAATTAAGTTCAGAGTACTCACAACTATTAAGTTTTTAAAACTTAAATGGTTTTAAGGCAATCGGTTTCCTCAAACGGTTTGAGTAAACCCAACTTGTCATGTTTTTAAGGATATTTGTTTACACAAAAGGTTTGAGTTACATTACTTGTCGGGTTTTACAGTGTGCCCTTCTTGACACCAGGCCATCTTCCAAAAGTCTTGGCCTCACTGTGCGTGCAGATGCGCTCACACCTGCCTGGTGCCATTCCTGAGCAAGCTCTGCACTGGGGAAGTCGTGGCCTAATGGTTAGAGAGTCGGACTCCCAATCGAAGGGTTGTGAGTTCGAGTCTCGGGCCGGTTTTATATGTGGGTGGGGGGGGTGAATGTACAGCGCTCTCTCCACCCTCAATACCACGACTTAGGTGCCCTTGAGCAAGGCACTGAACCCAACTGCTCCCCGGGCGCCGCAGCATAAATGGCTGCCCACTGCTCCGGGTGTGTGTTCTCTGTGTGTGTGTGTTCACTGTCTCCGGGTGTGTGTTCACGGTGTGTGTGTGTTCAATGTGTTTATTTCTGAGTATGGGTCACCATACTTGGCTGAATGTCACGTCACTTTCACTTTCACTTTCACTGGTGGCACTCCGATCCCGCAGCTGAATCCTCTTAAGGAGACGATCCTGGCGCTTGCTGGACTTTCTTGGACACCCTGAAGCCTTCTTTACAAGAATTGAACCTCTTTCCTTGAAGTCCTTGATGAACCTATAAATTGTTGATTTAGGTGCAATCTTAGTAGCCACAATATCCTTGCCTGTGATGCCATTTTTATGCAACGCAATGATGGCTGCACGCGTTTCTTTGCAGGTCACCATGGTTAACAATGGAAGAACAATGAATTCAAGCATCACCCTCCTTTTAACATGTCAAGTCTGCCATTCTAACCCAATCAGCCTGACATAATGATCCCCAGCCTTGTGCTCGTCAACATTCTCACCTGAGTTAACAAGATGATTACTGAAATGATCTCAGCAGGTCCTTTAATGACAGCAATGAAATGCAGTGGAAAGGTTTTTTTTTTGGGATTAAGTTAATTTTCATGGCAAAGAAGGACTATGCAATTCATCTGATCACTCTTCATAACATTCTGGAGTATATGCAAATTGCTATTATAAAAACTTAAGCAGCAACTTTTCCAATTTCCAATATTTATGTAATTCTCAAAACTTTTGGCCACGACTGTATGCTGAGTCATTTTAACCATAAATCCTCAGTTCTAGCCAACTGTTGTATGCATGTGCAAGCCAGGGTTCAGTTTGTGCTTGACCTGAAATGCTGCTTTGACATATGTCGAAGTGCTAAGCAGAAAGCTCCAATGCTACTGGCAATTGTTACTGGTTGCTACTGGCTCACGTGCAGTTTAGAGACCGGCGATCACAGGGTCAGTTCACCTCCTTCTGCTCTGGTTGCCACCATATGCTCTGATTAGGGCTGCGATATGGCCAAAAGATCTTATCTCAGTATTTTTGGGCTGATATGCGATATATGGTATATATCACCGTATTCGCTACATTTTATATTTGGATAAAAAAAAATATATATATTTCTTTAATATCCGGCCCAATTTTGTACAATAAATTTTTATATTGAAGGCAATGAAAACAAATATAGTTAAAGTAGGTTATGCTCTCCATCATGTGCAGAAAAGAGGCTAAAATCATATTACATTCCAACACAGTAACATTGCAATCTAAAAACAAAAATAAAGCTTTTTAAGGTAGAAGTTCAATTCACTAAACTAAAAATGAAAGTAAATAAACAGATTAATTGCATTTTATTTTTGATTACCCCATTACAGCCATCTGCTGTAATGAAATACGCTTACTTGTAAGTTTAAAATTCTACATACGACACAATAATTGCGCTCCTAGATTGTGCTTCGTCTGTTTGTTGGCGCTTGTTCACTGAAGTCTGTGAAGTTTAGCGAAAAATCGCATGCAAAAGCCTCCTGACAGCAAAATGGAAATATTTCCATGATTTCTAACATTTACAGATGGAGAATACCTGTGAAACCTGTGCAGTGGAAGTTATGCACTGAAGAAAACAGCACATCTCAAAAGCATTAAACAGTGCACGTAGCCTATCTTTCAGCAGCACATGTCAGAGGATCTTATGGGGTGAGCTGCTTTAAACTAGACATATTAACTATATCTTACCAGTTATTATTAAAGCCATTAATATAAAGCATGTCTCATGTTTAGGACAAATTTATTTATGCACTTTCCCTGCAGCAGCTCACTATGTGTCCTTTGCTATTATTCAGGTGCGCTTGTATCAAACTACTCCAAATCGATATAGGCGGTATTGCCTCATACCATATCGCCTATAAAAAATATATCGATATATCGTACAAACTCGATATACCGCCTAGCCCTAGCTCTGATTCAGAGAAAACTCCAGCACAAAGCACACGTGTGGCATGACCACCAGTCCATATATTTCACACGCAAACACAGAGTCAACACAACCGTTTAGAGCTGCTACATGCTTATAGGAAGAGTTCAACTCACAAAAAAAAAAAATCTGCAATCATTTACACATTCATGTCAATCCAAACTCAAAGATGATTATGACTATTAAAACTTCAATTACTCGACAATTATTTCAGAAAGATTTTCTAATGAGAACTCCTTGCCAACAAATGATTCCTGGAATTTATCATCAAAAGACTCGCATTCAAACATAAATTGTCTATAGTGGTGTCTTCAATGTTTTAATTTGAATTATACTCAAAAGTGGCAGTGAATGAAATGGGACGCATCATTAGGAAACAACTGAGACAAGACACTCATGAAGGCTAATATGCTGACTGACAATGAAAAAGGGCATGAAAGCCAATCGTGTTTATCAAAGAAAAGAAAGGGGTGCAGGAGAATGATCACTGTTAATGAATATGAACAATGACTGATGGCCATATGCAGCAGAAATTACTTGAGGATGTTTTCAAAATATAATTTTAGTTTTTTTTTTTTTTTTCCTATAGCTTCATAAAGCCTAGCTGACAAAATAGGAAGGACACACACACACAAACACACACACACAGACACACACACACAAACACACACACACACACACACACACACACACACACACACACACACAAAAATAGTTTTATAAATCCACACTGTTAAAAATCGCTGTAAAAAAACAATAATATTCCTCACTTTCGAGAAAGTAGCCTGCTGCTATATATCGTAAATTAACAGCTTCAAAGTCAACACTCAGAGGCTGTGTTTCAAATCACACCCTTCACCCTCATTCACTATTTAAACAATCAACAAACAGCTTTACCAGCTTCACTCATTACTAACCAGACTGACTTTATTTCCGTCAGATCAGAGATCAAAAGATCTTATTGAGAGTTACAGAGATTTAGATGATGATATTTTATTGTTTCATTTGACGTTACCATTGTGGAGATCAGTATTTGCTCTAGTTGGGCTCCTGACCCTTGAATTCGGAGCTTTATGTTTCATTTGATTGCTATATCTGTGTCTTTAAGATACATGTGTTTTAGCAGCTTTTGGCTGTTGGATTATGGCTGTTCTTAATAGCTATAATCTACTACACTGACTTAAAGTGCTGTTGGAGTAGTTTGGTGTTAAGTTATATGAGTGTTTTGCGCATATTATTATTGTTTTATATTATTTTTAATTTATAAGATTGAACAGTAATGTTGTGACAACCAGAACATAAGGATTTAAGACCAGTTTGGTTTTAAAATATTTTCAGCTTTGATGTCAGTAACACTTAAAGAGACACATCAACAATCAGCATATGAATCTCAACAATGGTGACAATCAAAAGGTTTATGATGCAATGCATGCTGGGTACCATCACAGGACAAAACTCATCCATGACTCCCAGCATGCAATGCGGCATGAATAAATTATGCCCCTGAATTGTTCACTTATTTTCTTGAATTCATATGTGCTTGTATTTTTGCTTTTTACTTAAGTTTTAGTAGCATGTTTGTGATGTTCAGAACTTATCTGTTTATTTATTTTGTAGATTGTCACCATTGTTGTGATTAATACGCTGATTCTTGATGTGTCTGTCTAAATTTCAACAAAGGTTATTTTTTATGAGTGGTATTTTCTTAACAGTCTTTCATAAATTATGGCTCAGCACTGATCCTTCTTTTGCTGTAGTATCAATGTTCAATAAGAGAAAAGACACTGGACTGTATCAGAAATAAGAGAATGTTTGTTTTTGCCAATCTGTAAGCAACATTACCAGCTTTTTTTTATGCTGACTTTTTTGCTATAACAAGTTCCAAAGACACATTTTTACAGCAAGCAAAAAAAAAGCCTTAGTGTTAAAAAGTCACGGTTCAAGAGCCCAACTAAAGTAAACACTGATCTCCATCATGGTAGTGAAAAAAACACCTAAACCTCTGTAACTCTCAATAAGATCTTCTGTAGACATCTGACAGAAATAAAGTCATTTTGGTTAGTAATGTGAATCTGGTGAAGTTGTTTTAGGAGTTGTTTAATCAGATCTTAAGAGATTTGATGTATTCTTTTATTTCAGTTGATTTCATCTAAGGCTGTGGCTGAAGTCAGTTGTAGTTCTTGTGTTTTTCTTTCCTTCAGTGATTCTGTTTGTTAATAGCAGGTGTTCATCACTAATGCTCAATTATCAATTAATCACAGAATTGTCTCATTAACTTCACTGATTCAGTGTTACTCTAACACTCTGTAGTGTGCACACATTATACGTGTTCATTTAAAACTGAGGATTTTGTTGTGGGGTTTAAAGGGTTAAAGATTTAAGATGAAGAAAAAACAGCATGAAACATAATTTAACAGTAATAAACTGTATTTAATTTACAGGAAACCAACTGTAAAATAAAAAAAAAAAAAAAAAAAAAAAAACAGTTATTTACTGGCTTTCTTGCTGCTGGTTTGTAACTGTTTTTCTACAGTTTGTTGCCGTTAAGTCAAGGAAAAAACGGCAATATACTGTAAAAAGTAAAAGTCAAATTTACCAAATGAAAAAAAGTTAATTTGAATAAAATATTTGTGAACATCCATAGAAAAAAGTTATGCAAAGTCATACACTGATAAGGAGAGTGAATACTGAACTCAGCTGTATTAATGTGTGTTTGCACAAGAGAGATCTGTTAGTTTAATGTAGTTTTGTGGTTGACCATTGTGCTGGAGAGTAGAGCCTGTGCTTCAGTCAATGATGAGCCACAAACACTGATATTCTACTGCTTTGTACAAAGACAGTAAATGTGGAGTCACTGATACAGTGATGATCTCTGTGTTAAGTATTCCAACGCATACATGTGTGCTATAGCTGACAATAAACTGCAGTGATTTGAATAAAAATCATGTTTTTAGTTACTTTAGTATTTGCAGTTTTGTATTGAGAAATATTCCTTTTCAGTGGATTCAAATGAAATAAGTTTACAGTACTAACATTGTATGAATGCTAGTTTTTATACTTGAACTGTTTGAAGCAGTGGGAGCAGAGTTAATTTCTATGGTGGAATTACGGTAAAACACTGTAAAAAAATTAAGAGTTGTAAATTAATGGTTGAGAACTGTAAATTAACAGTACCTTACTGGCACCCCTGCTGCCAGTAAATTACTGTTATTTAACGGCACAATTTTTTACAGTGGCAACACATTCAAATTAAATTTCTGAAATCCAGTTTAAGTCTGTCTGCTCTAATCAGATTTCACGTAGCTTTTTTTGCATTTGTCAGGTTTTTATGTAAAACTTAAACATGCTGGAATGCTTGCCTTAAAGGGACACCTTAAACCCGAAAATAAAAATTCTGTTATCATTTACTCATCCTCATGTCATTCCAAACTTTCTTCTGTGGAACATAATATAAATCTCAACACAAATGTCTAAACAAAACTGATTGATTATCAAATTATTTCAAAATACCTAAGTCAAAAATGCTTGAGGGTGAGAAAATGATCACAGAATTCTCATTTTGGGGTGAACTATCCTTTTAATAGAACATGAAAGGAAATACTTTTTTCTCTTTTTTTTTTAATGTATTAAACTCTGATTTTCTTTTGTAAACAATCAAATAGACTCTTAATAAGTGCAATAGTTGTGTCAATTAGTACTGCGCCAGTGCAGCCATTATAAGGCAGTGCATTATTCATAGTCAACACATCTTCTTGATCTTTATTATGACTATGTTCCACATTTTAGAATAGATAGAACTGTAAACACATTAAACGTTAACGCCAATCATCTTCACTGAGACCTTTGACCATAATCAGGGGCGTTGCACAAGATCCCGGGCCCTATGCATAGGCAGTTCTGATGGGCCCCATGCCCGAACCCCCCCCCGCCCCCCCCATTAAAATATCCAGGTAAAATAAAATATATTCAAGACTTTTCAAGGGTCCTCTCTACTGTTTTTACCCCCAGTCCGACGCCCCTGACCATAACCTGTATAGCAAATTTAATGTGTCCTGCTTTTACCTTTTTGTTAGCGATTTTATTTTCTTCCACACAAACAACGATTATTAAACTTCACAAACCTGTAATGAGCTTCAGTCACGTGTGTGCGAGATGATGACGTACATTTCAGGCCGCATTGTGTTACGTGTCTCCCTATGATGTGGTCGCAATGCGTTATGTCACGAGTCCTTGAATAATTTTCATGTTGTTGTTTATTTAATATTTTAATTATTGTGATATAGTACATTTATGGACAAAATATCGCAATAATTAAAATTTTAAATAAACAACAACATGACAAATAATATGTAACTCATCGCACAAAACAAAATAACAGTTGTTGGATCATTCAACAACAAGGTAAAGTTCACTTACTTTCTCAACAGCACTGTGAATGTTTAATAGAACGTTTAATAAAAACATGAAATATTGAAATTAAGTATATTGTGTTTGTTTATATTTGTGACTTTGATGAAGATGACATTTAATGATCAAAAATGCAGAAAACTAATTCCAAATATTTCATTTTTAACTACTAAAGTTTTGCCAAATCAAAATTTGAATGTTGGCTTAGACAGAAACAATAGATAGATATGTAAATAGATTATGATAGAAATAGATTGAAATAGAAATAGATTCAGATGAAATTCACAGTCATTTAAGCGTTAGTTCACCCAAAAATGAAAATAAGCCCATAAATTACTCACCCTCAAGTCATCCTAGGTGTATATGACTTTCAGAGTTGTATTAAAAATTGTCTTTGATCTTTCAAATTGTTTAATGGAACTCTGTGTTCTCTGTTGCATTGCTTCAGTCCAAAAGAAGGGAAATAAAAGGCATCCATCCATAAAATAAAGTGTCTCACATGGCTCCGGAGTGTGAACAAAGTCCTCCTGTAGCGAATTGATGCGTTTTTGTAAGATTATATTTAAATGTAATAATCAATTTAATCTAGCTTGTGCTCACTGTTGTACACAGAAGCAGTTCCGGGCGGATGACCTATGAGGTCGGTTTTGTGCATGCACCGCTCAGAAGTGATGAACATGGAAGCGCAGCGGAGAGATAAAAAAAAAACAGTCATAAATTCGAAGTACAAAATGAGGATTTGTAAAGAAGAATGTCAGAGGATTTCGATATAAGCCAAGAGGTGAGAGCTGGTTTTCCTTTACTAAAGTATGGTAGCTCTGCTTTGTTTGCTCCTGTTAACAAATGTTGGTTTTCACGATACTCACCGGCGCATGTGCATTGATGACCTTATACGTCATGCTCCTGGAACTGCTTCTGTGTACAACTGTTGGCACAAGCTATATTAAAGTGATTATTATGTTTTGAATATGGACATTGTGTCTTACAAAAACACATCGATTCGCTACAGGAGGCCTTTGTTCACCCCCCGGAGCCATGTGATACACTTTTTTTATGGATGGGCGCTTTTTATTTAACTTATTTTGGACTGATGCACTGCAACACCCGCTGAGTGGCATTAAACAACTTGAAAGATCAAAGGCAATTTTTAATATAACTCCAACTGGATTTGTCTGAAAGAAGAGTCATATACACCTAGGATGACTTGAGGGTGAGTAATTTATGGGCTAATTTTCATTTTTGGCTGAACTAACCCTTGAATTGAAAGGGAGCCAATTTTTCAATTCTTCTGAAACTTATCCAGTCCTGTTACACATACATTCAGCAGACAAAGCAGCACTCCCACAATCCTTTCATCTTTCTGATCCCTTTTCTTTTTTGGTTGTTGTGGGGAAGGTGGTCGATTAGCTCATACAGTGTGAAGATGCAGAAAGAAATCTCATCATAAGCTGTCTTTGTGCCGTTCTCAAAAAGGCAGGCAAAGACAGGGACCGCTGGGGCATCAGTAGACGTCTCAACATAGGCCAAGTCTGAATATGCACTAGGGCCTGCATATATGATCCAAGGTCCTGACCAGCTGTCCGGGTCTCGAGGAAGAAGACTGAGGTAAACACCGAGGTCACGACGGGCTTTTGAGCAGGTGGGGTGAGTATATACCACCCATGTTGGTGGAAGGAAGTTCCTTGGTGATATGCTGACTGCAAGTGGGGTGTAGATGGACCTCAACTGTCTCAGAAAGTGTTGCGATTGCCCGAGCTTGTAGATTGGTGCTGGAAATCCAATTACACTGCCATGGCACCCATTCTTTGGCTCCACTAGTTTATACACCAGCTGGCCATTTTGAAAAACAGCCCCATTATCAAAGCTAACAGCTTGTACACGGCAACCTGATACACTCCGCGCATTGCAGTACAAAAAGTTTACTCCATTTTCCTCATCTACTGACACCATCTGACACTCCACACTCTCTGGCGTGGACAACGCCTCTCCAAAATGCCACGCTTTCCCATGCGTGTCACTATAAAAACAAAACGAGTGTGATGAAGTCTTGCACTTCCTGCCAAAGCAATTTCTGCAGTCAATATGGTAGGCATAAGCAGGGATTATTAGCCTTCCAGATTTTAACTGGGTTCCGTGACCTGGACCCACAGCAAAAGTGGCCCACTCTGCAATTAAAAAAAAAAAAATTTATTTTAAAATCTGTGACACATGTGGTCACATGGTTTATGATATGATCAATCTGGAAATTAAGGCTGTAATATGTAACACGCTGCTCAAACAAACAACATTTTATGGTTTACACTTTCAGCAAAGAACAGTTACCCAAAAATTTTAATTCTATATGAAACAAACCACTATGTGCAGTGGTTGGGTTGAGTTTACCAAACCAGATATTTATTGAATTATATATTTGTGTTCCACAGAAGAAAGAAAGTCATAATGGGTTTGGAACAACATCAGGATGAGTAAAATTATGTTGTTAATTTTTGGGTGGACTATACCCTATAATCTGGGATATGAGAGACTATTTTAACATCAGTTTGAAAATACACATGCACTGTAACCTTCACATATCCAGACAGGAATCTCAGATAGTAAGCAACCATTGAAACAATGTTAAATCAAAGTTAATGTGTCAATGTTAACTGTATTGAATCATCATCATGTTCGCACCTACAATTAATGTTGAAAGAAGGTGGAAATTTCATCAAAAATCAATGGTAATGCAGTTAAATCAGTGTTACAGTGTGATGGTTGAAAATCATGCTTGCACTTAGAAAATGAAAGAAAACAACTACAACTGACTTAAAGCCACACATCCTGCAAATAAAAGACATTCAATCTCTCAAGATCTCAGCAGAGGAGGATTAAACAACTCCACAAACAGCAGCACCAGCTTCACTTATTATCAACCAGATTGACTTTAATTCTGTCAGACGTTTAGAGAAATTCTTATTGACAGTTAACAGATGTTTAGACGTTGATATATTATTTTCATTTGAAGTTACCATTGTGGGTATTTGTGTTTTCTTTAGTTGGGCTCTTGACCCTTGACTTTTCAGTATTTGTGTTTCTGTGACTGCTTTAACTGTGTTTAAAAACACATTTGTTATAGCAAATAAGGCCAAAAAAAAACAAAAATAGTGAAAAGGTGTTGTTATATTTAAAATCAGTGTACAGGGGTCTGAGGGAAAGACTAATCAGTTTGCTCAGAGTCTAATCTCCATTGGTTTCATTTAGTTTATAAGAGCCAGCTTGTAGTGCTTTGAAACAGTAAATCTACTTTGATTCTATCCAACAGCATTAAACTTAACAACAGAGACTCTTTCACAGTTGTGCTACACAAAATTATTTAAACTGCATTGCAAATCTGACACACACAGATATCAATAATCAACATATGAATCTAAACAATGGTGACAATCAACGTAAAGCTCCATGTTGCAGTGCATTCAGGGTGCACCAATCGAAACTCATCCATGGCTCCCAGCATGCAATGCGATATGAATAAATTATGCAGTTAAACTGTCTTAGTATTTTATTTTAATCGTACTGTTTGCTTATATTTTGCTATTTTTGTTTTGACTTTTTAGTTTCTTGCTTTGTGATATGGAGGAATAATCTTTTCATCTGAGTTTGTACACTGTAAAACCTGACAAGTCACAGTAACTCAAACCGTTGGAGTAAACAGATTGCCTTTACTTAAACCATGTAAGTTTTAAAACTTTGCAATTATGTAATCAAGTGATTAATTAAGTGCTGATTGAGCTTTAGTGATGAACAGCTGCTGTTAACAAACAGAATCACCAGCTCCACTTATTAATAACCAGGCTGACTTTATTTCTGTCAGACGTCTACAGAAGATCTGATTGAGAATTAACTAAGGTTTAGATGTTGATTTATTGTTTCATTTGAAGTAACCATGTTAGAGATCAGTGTTTGCTTTAGTTGGACTCTTGACCCTTGATTTCTGTCTTAGATTTTTTTTTTTTTGGACGTTGTAACCATGTGTTTTTGAAACATGTTTGTTATAACTCAAAAAACCCAGAGAAAATATGATCAGGTATTGGTTGTTATACAGCACGTTGGTGATGATAATCATCAATTATGGAGCTGTTCAGAGTCCAAAATCTTATTAAATAGGTGTTCTATAGTTAGTTCAGGTGATTACAATGAAAGCCATTCAAAAAGCCAGTGGTTCTGTGATAATCAGTTAATATAAAGGAGTTTCCAAACAGTTTGGTTTTCTGTGGTGTCACTTAGTCACACACAGACATCAATAATCAGAATATGAACCTCAACAATGGTTACGAAAAAAAAAAAAACATGCTGCAATGCATGCTGGGTACTATTGTAGTACACTGTAAAACCCGACAAGTAACTTAACTCAAACCGTTTGAGTAAACAGATATCCTTAAAAACCTGACAAGTTAGGTTTACTCAAACCGTTTGAGGAAACCGATTGCCTTAAACCATTTAAGTTTTAAAACTAACAGTTATGAGTACTCTGAACTTAATTCAGTTGAGTTCATTGAAAGAAGATATACATTGCAAATAAATAATTAAGTGATTAATTGAGTGAGTTTTAAGTTTTAAAACTTTGCAATTATGTAATCAAGTGATTAATTAAGTGCTGATTGAGCTTTAGTGATGAACAGCTGCTGTTAACAAACAGAATCACCAGCTCCACTTATTAATAACCAGGCTGACTTTATTTCTGTCAGACGTCTACAGAAGATCTGATTGAGAATTAACTAAGGTTTAGATGTTGATTTATGTTTTCATTTGAAGTTACCATGTTAGAGATCAGTGTTTGCTTTAGTTGGGCTCTTGACCCTTGAGTTCTGTCTTAGATTTTTCTTTGGCTGTTGTAACTATTTGTTGTGACTCAAAAGCCCAGAGAAAATATCAACAGGTGTTATGCACACACTCACACTCTTAGAAGCTGCTTTTATCCAAAGCAACTTACAGTGCAATCAGTTTAGCGTTTTTTTTTTAATGTAATCTGTACCAAGCTGTTGAGTGTTATACTGTATATTGGTGATGACAATCAGTGATTATTGAACTGTTTGGAGTCTAATCTCTAATGAAATAGGTGTTGTGTAATTAGTTGGATTGATTACAGTAAAAGTGATTCAAAGAGCCTGTGCTTCTGTGATAATCATTTAATATAAAGAACTTTACAAACAGTTTGTAAAAGTCTATGGTGTCACTTAGTCACACACAGACATCAATAATCAGCATATGAACCTCAACAATGGTGACCATAAAAAAAATAAATAAAAAAAAATTAAAAAAAATGCAGCAGAGCATGCTGGGAGCCATGGATGAGTTTTGTACTACAATAGTACCCAGCATGCATTGCAGCATGTTTTTTTTTTTTTCTTACCATTGTCGAGGTTCATATTCTGATTATTGATGTCTGTGTGTGACTAATTGACACCATAGAAGACCAAACTGTTTGGAAAGTCCTTTATATTAACTGATTATGAAAGAGCCACTGACTTTTTGAATGGCTTTCATTGTAATCAACTGAACTAACTATAGAACACCTGTTTAGTAAGATTTTGAACTCTGAATAGCTCCATAATTGATAATTATCATTATCAATATGCTATATAAAAACCAATACCTGATCATATTTTCTCTGGGTTTTTTGAGTTATAACAAACATGTTTCAAAAACACATGGTTACAACTTCCCAAAAAAAAAAATCTAAGACAGAAATCAAGGGTCAACTAAAGCAAACACTGATCTCTAACATGGTTACGTCAAATGAAACAATAAATCAACATCTAAACCTTAGTTAATTCTCAATCAGATCTTCTGTAGACGTCTGACAGAAATAAAGTCAGTCTGGTTATTAATAAGTGGAGCTGGTGATGCTGGTTTGTTAACAGCAGCTGTTCATCACTAAAGCTCAATCAGCACTTAATTAATCACTTGATTACATAATTTGCAAAGTTTTAAAACTTACATGGTTTAAGTAAAGGCAATCTGTTTTACTCAAACGGTTTGAGTTACTGTGACTTGTCAGGTTTTACAGTGTAAAAAACTCATCCATGGCTCCCAGCATGCTCTGCTGCATTGTTGTTGTTTTTTTTTTTATGGTCACCATTGTTGAGGTTCATATGCTGATAATTGATGTCTGTGTGTGACTAAGTGACAACGCAGAAAACCAAACTGTTTGGAAAGTTCATTATATTAGCTGATTATCACACAACCACTGGCTCTTAGAATCACTTTTACTGTAATAAATCCAATTAATTACACAACACCTCTTTCATCAAAGATTAGACTCTAAACAGTTCAATGATTATCATCACCAATATATAGTACAACAACCAACAGCTTGGTACCGCTTAGATAAAAAAAAAAAAGCTAACCTGAATGCACTAAATTTGCTTTGGATAAAAGCAGCTTCTAAGAGTGTGAGTGTGTGTATAAAACACCTGATGATCTTTTTCTCTGGGCTTTTTGAGTTACAACAAATGGTTTACAACAGCCAAAAGAAAAAACTAAGACAGAAATCAAGGGTCAAGAGCTCAACTAAAGCAAACACTGATCTCTAACATGGTTACTTCAAATGAAACAATAAATCAACATCTAAACCTTAGTTAATTCTCAATCAGATCTTCTGTAGACGTCTGACAGAAATAAAGTCAGTCTGGTTATTAATAAGTGGAGCTGGTGATGCTGTTTGTGGGGTTGTTTAATCAGATCTTGAGAGATTTAATGTATTTTATTTCAGTTTATTTTATCTAAGGCTGTGTGTCTGAAGTCAGTTGTAGTTCTTGTGTTTCTCTTTTCTTCAGTAATTCTGTTTGCTTAACAGCAGCTGTTCATCACTAATTCACAATTATCACTCAATTAATCACTTAATTATTTAATTGCAATGTATATCTTCTTTCAGTGAACTCAACTGAATTAAGTTCAGAGTACTCATAACTGTTAGTTTTAAAACTTAAATGGTTTAAGGCAATCGGTTTCCTCAAACGGATTGAGTTAACATAACTTGTCAGGTTTTAGTGAGGCTGTGTCTGAAGTCAGTTGTAGTTCCTTTCTCTCTTTTCTTCAGTAATTCTGTTTGTTAACAGCAGGTGTTCATCACTAATGCTCAATTATCACTCAATTAATTACTTAATTACTTAATTGCAATGTATATCTTCTTTCAGTGAACTCAACTGAATTAAGTTCAGAGTACTCATAACTGTTAAGTTTTAAAACTTAAATGGTTTAAGGCAATCGGTTTCCTCAAACGGTTTGAGTAAACCCAACTTGTCATGTTTTTAAGGATATTTGTTTACACAAAAGGTTTGAGTTACGTTACTTGTCGGGTTTTACAGTGTGTTAGTTGTAAAACTTAAATGGTTTAAGGCAATTGGTTTCCTCAAACGGTTTGAGTTAACATAACTTGTCAGGTTTTTAAGGATATCTGTTTACTCAAACGGTTTGAGTTAAGTTACTTGTCGGGTTTTACAGTGTAGATTGTCACCATTGTTGAGATCAATAAAAATAAATTAACAAATTGATAAAAGTTGACGTTAGACTTTAAACACCACCTGATCACATGTTTTTCTGGCCTTTTTTACCATAATAAATACTGTTTTTAAACACTCATTTACAATAACTAACAAAAAAAAAAAAAAAATCCTAATGGTAAAAATCAAGGGTCAAGAGCCCAACTAAAGCAATCACTGATCTCAATAATGGTAACTCCAAACGAAACTAAATCATCAACATCTAAACCTCTGTTAATTCTAAGAACTTAAGTAGACGTCTGACAGAAATAAAGTCAATATTGTTAGTAATGCATGAAGCTGGTGATGCTGTTTGTGGAGTTGTTTAATCCTCCTTTGCTGAGATTTAAGGGGATGTAATGTCTTTTATTTGCAGTTGATTTCAGGCTGTGTGGCTTTAAGTCAGTTGTAGATGTTGTGTTTCATTTTTTGAGAGTGCAAGCATGATTTCGAACCAACATCACATTGTAATGTTGATTGAGTGCCATTACGGTTGATTTTTTGATTACATTTAAATTTTTTAACGTTAATTGCGGGTGCAGATGTGATGTTGATTCAATGGCAGTGATTTAACATTTTTTCAATGGATGCTTGTTATATGGTATAAGATCTATCAGACTTTACCTTTAATGGTGTCCCCCTATGAGTATCCTGGTAAGGTCTGTAACAGAGCTCCAGGTGTCCCCTTGGTCACTGCTGGACACGTAGCAAAGACGTGTCACGTTCTTTCCTGTAATTAACTGGTAAGACTCAGAGGTGTGACCCAGAACAGCAATGAAACAAGACTGTGCCAGTAAACTCATCATAAACAGGGCAGGGGTTCATTGAGCGGTAGCCCTCCAGTCGAGCTGTACTCAACACCTCCATGTCCTTCCACTGAGGAAGAAACGGACAACATTTTCATGACAGATTTTTTTTTTTTAATTAAGAAAAAATATTCTAAAAGTTTATTAGTTATAATAGTGTCAACATAAATTAGAACCAGTCTTACTTCCACATAGTTTTTATAAAAAGTGCCTTTGCGCATGACCAGCAGATGTGCTTGAGCGTCTGCCGGAGTCAGTCTTTCCTCACAGAAGGCCAAGAAACAGCTGAAATGAGGTATGTAGATCAAAGCAGGAACACGGTATGTAACTCCACTCGGCTCCTTTTGGAAAAGCACAGATCGTGCTGGGAAGTATTGAGACCCCATAGCCTTGCATAACTAAAAAACAGTTCAAGTCAGTACCCTTTATCAGTTATCATTTCAAAATCAGTGGGCACATGTACACAAATGCACACATTTTTAAAAGAACAGTGCATCCATAAATATTTCCCATCTAAGTTTAATGTCAATGATGCCAAACACCATTGATTTTTCACATCTCATGAAGAATCACAAACACGCAGAAGCGAGAACTTAAAATTCTATCTCTTTCTCACATAGCATTATCAAATAATTTAAGAAGACCTGGAATACAGCATACAAATCTTATAGATTAATCTTACAATAACTGTATGCTGCTTTATGGGTCTTTTTTGTGGTTGACAACTGGTTACCATCTGCTTTTCATCATGTGAAAAAAAGTAGCATGGACATTCTTCTGAATATCTCCTGCTGTCACATAGGTAATTACTTTTTAATTAATGACAAACAAATACAAAGTCTTTCAACTTTTAAGGAAGTCAAGATACTGAAGCTCTTGGGTGCGGTGCTGAAAAAAGTGCAGACATACATAATACACGCAGAAAGTGTAACATTTGCTCAGAGTCAGTGTGGACTATTGTGTTAAAAGAAAGACAGTTGCACAGTGCGACAGAAAGCCTAGTTCATGTCAGCATTTTTACAAAAAGGCTTCTGGCTTTTAACTCAACTGACTGCTGAAAAGCAAAACCTGACAAGCTTTGTAATGGTTCTTTCTTCACAATAGTTTTTCATCACAACCATAGTATTAAATACAATACATTAACAATATTCCATAGAAAGAAAAAAAAACTATAGACTTGCTGTGATAATTTTTGATAATGCTGTGATAATTAAAATATTCACTGTGAATCAACAGAAAATGTATCTTATTATGATGACAAAAACACTCATGTCTATAAAATTCGCTTTCTAGTGTGAACAAATATAAGCAGTTTCACAGTCTTGGCTTTTTGGTAATCTTTTAAAGCATGTTTTCATTTTATTAAAAAACATTTTAAAGTAATTTAACAACAAACCATTTAGCTAAAAGAAATCAATAATCACCTACAGGGTACTCACAGCAAACAGGCAGGACACACTAGTGCAGCGAAATGAGAAGAGTGATAGATACGCGGATTTGTGAGGGCAAGAGGTTTGCAAGTGTGTGAAAGTGCATGTGTTATTCTGTGACAAGTGCACAATATAGCATTGACTTGTCTGTTAGATGGTGATCCATTCAGTGCCATGTTCGCTGTTTGTGCACTGACCTAGAAATGGACTTGACTTGTCAACGCCACTGCAGACAGAATGGGAAAAAAGCCAATAAAAAATTGCATCTGTATATTTATTCAGTATGATTTTTTTTTTTTTTTTTTTATTATTATTAGTTGATGGAGACATGGTTGGTTGGCTACAGGGATGTGACTTGGGCTACATTCACAAAGCAGTCACATTCAAAAATACAGCTGTCAGGTCCTGCTTAAGACAGTTCATTTATATAAATTTGACTTACTATCTGTGAATTAAAAATCGAAGCAAAACTTTTTTTATGTTTTGTTTTTTGATTGTTGTGGGTTCCATATAGGTGGGTTTAATAATTATGTTTAATAATTATTATAATGTTTGTGGGTCAATCCTAACAAGTTTTAATGCAATTCACCAATAATCACACTATGAAAAATAGTAAATCGTATTTTTTTTTTTTTTTGTTGGAAGAAAAATAATTAATTAATAATATTATTTTTTTTTTATATGTGAAAAAAATATTATTATTATTATTATTATTATTATGTGTTTATTTTTTTGTTTTTATGCGTAAGGGTATAAAATGGATAAACAACTTCAAAATTCAGTTTCCACTTGTGGGTGGGAATGAAATACCCCTTTCCACTCATTGGTCAACCAAAGCTTAACCTGTGCCGTCATCAGTTCTTCCTTAGTTCTGTACAACACAATAATAGCCACCCATTGCTAATCAAAGGTGGCAATAAAGATTAAATTAAAATAATTTTCATCTCTGCCTTTATTGTTCAAAGTGTTAAAAGCAGAAACACAGCTGACTAATAGCCACCCAGCCTTAAATGAAATCAGATTTGAATGGATTAAATCTCTCAAGATCTAAAGAGGATGATTAATCAACGCCAGCACCAGCTGATCTTATGCTATATTATCACAGGGTTCCCAGACAGCAACATAGTGTTGGCCCAGATCCAGCCCACATCTGGCCCGCATGAAATCCATGCGGGCCAGATGTGGGCAGGATCTGGGCCGAAACTGCTTGCTGTCTGGGTTGGTTGTGCAAAACGTTAACATCAACTACTTCAGTGTTGTATTTCACTTTTCATCACTTAAAAAACTGTTAATTTAAACAGGTCAAGGATTTTTATATGAAAATTACAGACACTATTAAATAAACAGTAAAGGTGTTGATTACCAGGTTTCAGTTTTTCTGTGTACAGGATTGCTGATGACAGTGTACAACACATTGCAATAAAGAAGCCTTGGTGAGATGAAGGCAAGGATAATCGACAAATCCTTAAAAAGGCATTTGTGGCCTAATGTTTAGAAAGTTTGAACTTGTCGTGGGGTTGAGTCTCAGTACAAGCAGAAAATGTAGATGGGGGGAGTGAATGACCAGTGCTCTCTTCCACCCTCATTACCCACAACTGAGGTGCCCTTGAGCAAGGCACCAAACAGCCAGTTACTCTACAGGTGCCGCAGCAAAAATGGCTGCCCACTGCTCTGGATGTGTGTGTACTTGGATAAGTAAAATGCAGAGTACAAATTCCGTTTATGGAACACCATACTTGGCTAAACATCATGTCAGTTCCACTTTTATTAAAAAGAGAGCTAAGGTTTTACTTTAGGTACTGGCCTTGGTTGGAAAATGTGGTTCTTCAGCCCAACACATAATTCTTTTCCAAAACTTAGATCTGCATCAATAACCAGACCCAAGTTTTAAACAGAGGGATGACAACTGATGATATGGTATCCAAATTACTAGTGATATCAGAAACGCAAGGGAAGCCAAACATAACAATTTAAGTCTTGCTCACATTTAACTGGAGAAAATTTCTTGCTGTCCAGCATTCAGTATATTTCAAAAATATTAATAGGGCAGAGAAATGTACAACTTGGTATCTTCGGCATAACAATGATATGAAAACAAAATTTTCTCAAGATGAAACCCAAAGGGACCATATAAAATCTAAATAAAAAAGTCCCAAGAGGGAACCATGAGGTACCTCATACATGAGTGAGACAGAGAAAGAGAGAAACAGAATCTCCAAATGTAAACCTCAAAGTGGCAATCTAAATTCAAAAGAGGAGGTGGCCAAAAAGAGAAAAAACAACAAACAAACAAAAAACTAAGGCAGAGAAGATCACGGCTGCAGTCAGTTAAGGAAACAAACGGCAATTCACAATTCTACTAAAGGAAGCTGTACGTAGATTTCTCTTCAGTGTTTGAAACAATGCATAATGTTATTTTATAAGAAAAACTTTTAAATAAATTTAATATCAGTACCCTGCAAACAAGCCTGCACTGGTCCTTTATGGGCCCACTCTAGCCTGCTAGCATAAGGCCCCTGAGATTGAACCCCTTAGCACTGGCCCTGCACAGGCAACCCTCATTTAGCCTTCAGGAAGCCTTAACACTGTTTTATTGAAATTAAAATAGATGGAAGTCACCATTTAGGAAGTAAGCTCTTAATTTAGTTGGGCTTTTGACCCATGACCTTTTAACTTAAGCTTTTCTCTGGATGCTGTATCTGTGTGTTTCTAAAGCACATTTGTTACAGCAAAAGTTTGGAAAAGCAATCTGAGTAAAGGTCAAGAGCACAACTAAAGCAAACACTTAACTCTATAATGGTGACTTCAAACTTTATTATTTTCAAGAAAACAGCACTTAGGTTTCCTGGTATAATTCAAACGAAGTTTGTTTTCTTTCTTTGTTTGGGGGTAAAAAGAAGTTAAAAAAGGCTGAGCGATGGTATACTGTTAACGAACTTCCGACACCCCCGTGCTGCTGGAGGCGGGTTGTAGATTAATGTAAACATGCATCGTGACGCTTGCGCATATCCCCTAAACACAACAACGATGAAATTATGAGGTGTAGGCAATCTAGGAGTGAGACGGGCACCAATGGTCAGAATATTATAGACAAAAGAATAATGATTAGCAGCAGATCAGAGTCAAGTATCATGTTTGCAATACAAAAGAACCATAATCAGTCCTTTATGGGAAGTGTGAATGTCTCATAGTCTGTAAAACTTTAGCATGATGTGGAAAAAACATATTGGAGTCAGTTTGTTACTTTATTTTATTAGTGTTCATTTTTTATATTAATCTGGATAAATTGTTACACCTTTTTATATTTTATGTGGTGTCATGATTTACTTTTGATAAAAACAAAGGTTTATTATTGTATGTTCATTTGGCATTTCATTTATTGTATACCCTTTAAATTTGCTTATTGAAAGAACAACAGCAGCAGCAGCAGCAGTATGGTGTAACATTTATTTGAAACATGTATTTGGTACTTGATACCTTATATCTTTACTCTTTCCTTTCATTCTTTTCATGGCTTTGGAAAACTTGTCTCGGATGTTCCTCTGCGTTGCTTTTTGCATAACTCTGGGTCGTCGACACCATGCTTCGTTGCAATTTCTTTCTAGGAATTAATGCTTTTTTTGAATCTTTAAAGATTCTCTGTGAGCGATCCTACAGGTGCGGATATATCTGTGCCAGCTCAGCTATTCGACACTCCAGTGTATTCATGTTAAGGCCCCGATATACTTCAAACGAAGTTTGTTTTCGTTCTTCGTTTCGGGGCAAAAAGAAGTTCGAAAAGGCTGACCGACGGTATACTGTTAATGAACTTTCCAACACCCCCCGCTCTGCTGGAGGCAGGGTGTAGATTAATTTAAACGTGTCACGATGCTTGTGTGTATCCCCTAAACAAAACAACGACGAAATGAAGAAGTGTAGGCAATCTAGGTGTGAGACGGGACCCAATGGTCAGAATATTATAGACAAAAGAATAATGATTAGCAGCAGTTCAGAGTCAAGTATCATGTTTGCAATAGAAAAGAACCATAATCAGTCCTTTATGGGAAGTGTGAATGGCTCATAGTCTGAAAACTTTAGCATGATGTGGGCAAAAAAATATTGGAATCAGTTTGTTACTTTATTTTATTAGTGTTCATTTATTTTGTTAAACTGGATAAATTGTTTTGATAAAAACAAAGGTTTATTTTTGTATATTTGTTTGGCATTTCATTTAGGCTACTGTATACCCTTTTAATTCGCTTATTGAAAGAACAACAGCAGCAGTATGGTGTAACATTTATTTGAAACATGTATTTGGTACTTGCTACCTTATATCTTTACGCTTTCCTTTAATTTTTTTCATGGCTTTGGGAAACTTGTCTTGGATATTTCTCTGCGTTGCTTTTTGCATAATTCCGGGTCGTCGACACCAAGCTTCATTGCAATTTCTTTCTAGGAATGAAATACTGTCTCTACATCTTTAAAGTCTGTCCGCGAGCGATTGTACAGATGCGGATATATTTGTGCAGCTCAGCTATTTGACAATCCAGTGTATTCAGGAGATGTTGCTCTCCTGAATGACCTCCGCAGAATGAGGAACGAACAGAGAAAAAAAAAATTGCACGTCAAAGAAGGTGTAGTTTCAGAACACAACCCACCGATTGCATAACCTTCACATACCAATTAAATCTCAAAGGTGTTTAGGAGCCAAAGTGAACTCCCCCCAGAAAGTTCGCTTTGGTGAGCCGTTTCAAACTGTAAAAAGAACTCAAAACGAACTTTGTTTTAGCCTTATTTTGTTCGAAATGACGTCATAGTTCGTTCTTCCGATTTCATTTGAAGTATACCGTGGCCTTTACTAGTGACTAGGCCGGAGGTATTCTTTTTCTCTTGCCTGACCACCGTTGAATGAGAAAAGAACCGGGAAAAAATCGCACGTCAAAGATGGTTGAGTTTCAGTACACACCCACCAATTGCGTAACTGCCACGGACCAATAGAAACTCAAAAGTGTTTAGGAGACGAAACGAACTCCCCCAGAAAGTTTGCTTTGGTCAGCTGTTTTTCGAACTGCCAAAACGAACTCGAAATGAACTTCGTTTTGGCCTGATTTTGTTCGAAATAAAGTCATATCTGTTCATTCTTCGATTTCGTTTGAATTATATAGGGACTCTAAGAGAGGGCTGCTTGTGCAGGGCCAGTGCGTCCTGTGCTGGTAACCCTAAGTGGGCCCATACAGGGCCAGTGCAGGCTTGTTAGCGGGATCATGGCCTGTTCTTATGGCTTTTGGACTTTGTGACAGCTGAGCAGCAAAGGATCAGGATAAACAGACTCTTGCTGAATGCACTTCCTCCATGTATCTGTACCCCTCAGGTCCCCACGAGTTCTTTCATTGGTGGTAGGGCCCAGTAAGCCATCTCACCATTCCGCATACCATGCCGTATGGAGCACGCCGGTGCTAAGGTCTGACACACACCTCGATAGATGCAATCGCTCACCAAGTGCGTGTCCTATCATGGATTTTTTTCTTACTGTCTACAAATGAGCATTGAAGTTCTCAGGCTAATTTTCATGTTGTTAAATACGTAGATGACAGTTCTCCTCTCCTGCTCACAAGCTCCGAGTCTGACGATGGCCATGTACTTCTCATGAGTTTATCACATGGTGTGATGGAGCGGGGCTACAACTGAACATCTCTCAGACAAAGGAGGCGGTGAGTGTATTTACAACAAAATGCTTCCACGCTGATACCTGTGTTTATTCACCACACGAGGACTGATAGAGTAGAGGAGCACAAATATTGCAATTTAAAATAAAGGAGCGCTTCAAGGATTTACGAGAGAAGAAGCTCGATCGAGGTATCTGTGCACCTCGGGTCCCTGCAAGCTTTCTCAGAGGTGGTAGGGCCCAGTGAGCCATCTCACCATACCATGCCGTACGGTGCTGAGGCTGGAAGAACCTCGATTTATGCAATCACTCACCGAGATCGGGGGAAAGGGAACCGTAGTGCCTCAGATTGCACATGTGCCCAATTCCACCGTGATGTACTGGAGCATCTGCTGAACATGAGGAAATGGCTGTACACACTTGCCGATGGTACCAGAGTACTGGCGCTGAAGCGGGCGTGGCCTCGTCCTTTTTTGAAAAAAGAGGTGGCAGTGAAAAAGGGGTGGGCAGCGAAGGGTCAGGATGAAGGGAGTCTTACCGGACACACTTTGGATCTCCACAAGGTGTTGTCTTGTCATGGATTCCCTTCTTACTTTCTACAAATGAATGTTGAAGTTCTCTGGCTAATTTTCATGTTTTTAAATACATAGATAACACAGTTCTCCTCTCCTGCTCTCAAGCTCAGAGTCTGACGATGGCCATGTACTTCTCATGAGTTCATCACATGGTGTGATGGAGTGGGGCTGCAGCTGAACATCTCTCAGACAAAGGAGGCGGTGAGTGATTTTACTACAATACGCTCCCTCGCTTAGACCTGTGTCTATTCACCAGACGCGGGGCTGATAGAGTAGAGGAGCACAAATATCTCAATCAAAAAAGATGGAGCGCTTCATGGATTTGCGTGTCATCCTTTCGCAGGGGCCATGCTAATCTTCTCTGTATCGATCCAATTTTAGTATATGTGCCGCCGTAGCAAGCACAAGAGAGGCGGCCCGCTCAAGGTATGTGTACCCCTCGGGTCCGCGTGAGTCCTCTCAGAGGTGGTAGGGCCCAGTGAGCCATCTCACCACTTCGCATGCCGTTCCATACGGTTCTGAGGCCGGACGCACCCTGACTGATGCAATCGCTCACCGAGTTCGGGGGAGATGGGACGGTAGCGCCTCATGTTGCACATGTGCCAGATTTCACAGCGATGTACAGGAGCATCTGCTGAACATGAGGAAGCGGGTGGACGCACTTGCCGATGGTACCGGAGTACTGCGCTGAAGGGGGCTTTGGCCTTGTCCTTTTTTTTTTCAAAAAAGAGGTGGCAGTGAAGAAGTGGTGGGCAGCGAAGGGTCAGGATGAAGGGGGTCTTACCGGACGAACTTTGGATCTCCACGTGCTGATGTCTTGTCATGGATTCTCTTCTTACTTTCTACAGATGAGCGCTGAAGTTCTGGCGCTGAAGCGGGCGTGGCCTCGTCCTTTTTTGAAAAAAGAGGTGGCAGTGAAAAAGGGGTGGGCAGCAAAGGGTCAGGATGAAGGGAGTCTTAACCGGACACACTTTGGATCTCCACAAGGTGTTGTCTTGTCATGGATTCCCTTCTTACTTTCTACAAATGAATGTTGAAGTTCTCTGGCTAATTTTCATGTTTTTAAATACATAGATAACACAGTTCTCCTCTCCTGCTCTCAAGCTCAGAGTCTGACGATGGCCATGTACTTCTCATGAGTTCATCACATGGTGTGATGGAGCGGGGGCTGCAGCTGAACATCTCTCAGAGAAGGGAGGTGGTGAGTGATTTTACAACAAAACTCTCCCACGCTGAGACCTGTGTTTATTCCATCACCACACGAGGGCTGATAGAGTAGAGGAGCACAAATATCGCAATCAAAAAAGATGGAGCGCTTCACGGATTTGCGTGTCATCCTTTTGCAGGGGCCATGCTAATCTTCTCTGTATCGATCCAATTTTAGTATATGTGCCGCCGTAGCAAGCACAAGAGAGGCGGCCCGCTCGAGGTATGTGTACCTCTAGGGTCAGCGCGAGTCCTCTCAGAGGTGGTAGGGCCCAGTGAGCCATCTCACCACTTCGCATGCCGTGCCATACGGTTCTGAGGCCGGACGCACCCTGACTGATGCAATCGCTCACCGAGTTGGGGGGACAGGGGACGGTAGCGCCTCATGTTGCACATGTGCCAGATTTCACAGCGATGTACAGGAGCATCTGCTGAACATGAGGAAGCGGGTGGACGCACTTGCCGATGGTACCGGAGTACTGCGCTGAAGGGGCTTGGCCTTGTCCTTTTTTTTTTCAAAAAAGAGGTGGCAGTGAAGAAGTGGTGGGCAGCGAAGGGTCAGGATGAAGGGGGTCTTACCGGACGAACTTTGGATCTCCACGTGCTGATGTCTTGTCATGGATTCTCTTCTTACTTTCTACAGATGAGCGCTGAAGTTCTGGCGCTGAAGCGGGCGTGGCCTCGTCCTTTTTTGAAAAAGAGGTGCAGTGAAAAAGGGGTGGGCAGCAAAGGGTCAGGATGAAGGGAGTCTTACCGACACACTTTGGATCTCCACAAGGTGTTGTCTTGTCATGGATTCCCTTCTTACTTTCTACAAATGAATGTGAAGTTCTCTGGCTAATTTTTCATGTTTTTAAATACATAGATAACACAGTTCTCCTCTCCTGCTCTCAAGCTCAGAGTCTGACGATGGCCATGTACTTCTCATGAGTTCATCACATGGTGTGATGGAGCGGGCTGCAGCTGGACATCTCTCAGAGAAGGGAGGTGGTGAGTGATTTTACAACAAAACGCTCCCACGCTGAGACCTGTGTTTATTCACCACACGAGGCTGATAGAGTAGAGGAGCACAAATATGGCAATCAAAAAAGATGGAGCGCTTCACGGATTTGCGTGTCATCCTTTCGCATGGGCCATGCTAATCTTCTCTGTATCGATCCAATTTTAGCATATGTGCCGCCGTAGCAAGCACAAAGAGAGGCGGCCCGCTCGAGGGGGTATGTGTACCCCTCGGGTCCGCGCGAGTCCTCTCAGAGGGTGGTATGGCCCAGTGAGCCATCTCACCACTTCGCATGCCGTGCCATACGTTTCTGAGGCCGGACGCACCCTGACTGATGCAATCGCTCACCGAGTTCGGGGGACAGGGGACGGTAGCGCCTCATGTTGCACATGTGCCAGATTTCACAGCGATGTACAGGAGCATCTGCTGAACATGAGGAAGCGGGTGGACGCACTTGCCGATGGTACCGGAGTACTGCGCTGAAGGGGGCTTGGCCTTGTCCTTTTTTTTTTTTCAAAAAAGAGGGTGGCAGTGAAGAAGTGGTGGGCAGCGAAGGGTCAGGATGAAGGGGGTCTTACCGGACGAACTTTTGGATCTCCACGTGCTGATGTCTTGTCATGGATTCTCTTCTTACTTTCTACAGATGAGCGCTGAAGTTCTGGCGCTGAAGCGGGCGTGGCCTCGTCCTTTTTTGAAAAAAGAGGTGGCAGTGAAAAAGGGGTGGGCAGCAAAGGGTCAGGATGAAGGGAGTCTTACCGGACACACACTTTGGATCTCCACAAGGTGTTGTCTTGTCATGGATTCCCTTCTTACTTTCTACAAATGAATGTTGAAGTTCTCTGGCTAATTTTCATGTTTTTAAATACATAGATAACACAGTTCTCCTCTCCTGCTCTCAAGCTCAGAGTCTGACGATGGCCATGTACTTCTCATGAGTTCATCACATGGTGTGATGGAGCGGGGCTGCAGCTGAACATCTCTCAGAGAAGGGAGGTGGTGAGTGATTTTACAACAAAACGCTCCCACGCTGAGACCTGTGTTTATTCACCACACGAGGGCTGATAGAGTAGAGGAGCACAAATATCGCAATCAAAAAAGATGGAGCGCTTCACGGATTTGCGTGTCATCCTTTCGCAGGGGCCATGCTAATCTTCTCTGTATCGATCCAATTTTAGTATATGTGCCGCCGTAGCAAGCACAAGAGAGGCGGTCTGCTCGAGGTATGTGTACCCCTCGGGTCCGCGCGAGCCCTCTCAGAGGTGGTAGGGCCCAGTGAGCCATCTCACCACTTCGCATGCCGTGCCATACGGTTCTGAGGCCGGACGCACCCTGACTGATGCAATCGCTCACCGAGATTTGGGGGACAGGGGACGGTAGCGCCTCATGTTGCACATGTGCCAGATTTCACAGCGATGTACAGGACCATCTGCTGAACATGAGGAAGCGGGTGGACGCACTTGCCGATGGTACCGGAGTACTGCGCTGAAGGGGGCTTGGCCTTGTCCTTGTCCTTTTTTTTTCAAAAAAGAGGTGGCAGTGAAGAAGTGGTGGGCAGCGAAGGGTCAGGATGAAGGGGGTCTTACCGGACGAACTTTGGATCTCTCCACGTGCTGATGTCTTGTCATGGATTCTCTTCTTACTTTCTACAGATGAGCGCTGAAGTTCTGGCGCTGAAGGGGGCGTGGCCTTGTCCTTTTATCGAAAGAAGAGGTGGCGGTAAAGAATTGGTGGGCAGCGAAGGGGCCAGGACGAAGGGCGTCTTACCGGACGCACTTTGCATCTCCACAAGACGGTGTCCTGTCATGGATCCTCTTCTCACATTCTGCAAATGAGCGTTGAAGTTCTCTGGCTCATTTTCGAGTTGTCAAATATGCAGGTGACCCAGGTCTCCTCTCCCTGCTCTCAAGCTCCGAGTCTGACGATGGCCATGTAGTTCTCATGAGTTCATCACATGGTGTGATGGAGCGGGGCCGCAGCCGAGCATCTCTCAGACAAAGGAGGCGGTGATTGATTTTACAACATAAAGCTCCCTCGCTGAGACCTGTGTCTATTCACCAGACGAGGGGCTGATAGAGTAGAGGAGCACAAATATCTCAATCAAAAAAGATGGAGCGCTTTACGGATTTGCGTGTCATCCTTGCGCTACCGCCGAGCTGATCTTCGGTTCTAATTCTGTTTCAACTGTTCTAATTTGTGTGCACGCTGATTGGCGCGCACGCTTTGAGTGTGATTGGTCCTTAGGGATGTTCTAATTTACGTGCACCACAATTGGTCCGATTGCGCAGATCGCTATTTGTCCATTTTTGATGTTTCAATTTGCGTTCATGCTGATTGGCCGTGTGGGCGGGTCCAAAGACTGCGCGTTTTAACGAAAGGTTGAGAGGGGCGTCAGTACTGTACAGTGGCTTCGTTGTGTGTCAGCATCAGTTGTTGGATTATTGCCATTGCTTTTTACATCGACAAATTTACATTGATATTCATATTCGCCATTTCTACGCATCAGGTAAGGGCGATCGAGTATTAACTTACGTGTACTTTGGTTACTGTAAGTACTGTAAGCGATGTAAAAAAGTCAGTTTCTTCTGTAATTGTTCTTCGTTGAAGCGTCACTTTTTTCGTTAAGGAATTATGAATTAGTTTTGGTAAGTACAGTAGTTCGAGCATCCTTATTGACAAGTAAAACTGGTGTTAATGTAGTAAACGTTTAGTTTTATGGTGTTTTTTTGCCAGACGGGACGTTTTTTATTATGACTACCATCGTGGTTTTACTTCCCATTTTATGGTTAAGGTATTGTTACTGTACTAAAACAGTGGCACGTAACTGTGGTTTTACTACAATACCTCAGTTCAGCTTACTAGAGTAAAACCATGATATACTTACATTAAGCTTTTCTCTTTGTGTCACATGTACTGCATGAAATTAATGATGAAGTTTAATTTATAATAGGGCTGTCAAATGATTAATCACGATTAATCACATCCAAAATAAAAGTTTTGTTTACATAATATATGTGTGTATACTGTGTATATTTATATATAAATACACACACATGCATGTATATATTTAAGAAAATAAAGACATATGTTATGTTTATATATTAAATATATTTATATATAATATAAAAATATAAGAATATAAATATATAAATGTATATACATGTAAATATTTTCTAAATATATAATTTATGTGTGTGTATTTAGACATAATAAATATACCCTGTACACATAAATATATTATCGTAAACAAACTTTTATTTTGGATGTGATTAATCGTGATTAATCATTTGACAGCCCTAGTTTATAATGAAGTTCAAGGTAAAGTTTACTGTATGTCAGTGTCTTTTGTCACTTGTTGCAAGAGTGCAGGTAACATCAGGGTGTTAAAGTGACCCCCTGCAGTGCCATGTGCCACCCTGGGGTGGGTGGGGGGGGACAAACATGAAAGGTCATGGGGTTCCGACACAGCCGAGCAGGTGTCTGTTTGACCCTTTGTTCTTCTGAACTTCTGGACTTGGAAAGATTTGGATCTACTGTAGATTACACACTTTTTTATTCTTTGTCTTTGCAATGCTTGATGTATTGAATAGCTAGATCACACTAGTGTAGTATTTGTGTGTTTTAACAGTGCTGTGCCTTATGTTTTTCTCTTTGCCTTATAGAACATGGATTTCAAACCAACTTCCGTAGGAGGCCTCTGGTGAGCTTACGCTCAAGCCATCAGCTGAGGCAGCAGCCCTGGCCGCTGCCTACAGGAAAAACCCCATACCCTGGACGGTCATGGGGCCTGCTGCCAGGGTCAAGGAGGAGGCCATGGCTCGTGTGGCTGCTGCTGGAGGGGATACTGGAAATTTGCAGCTAGTGCTAAGCGAGAGCGCCCTGCAGTTTGGCCAGTACCGTGGGAAAACCTTTTAAATGGTTGCTGTCTATGATGTATGTTGGATATGCAGCCATGGTGCTGGCCCCTCATCGGGCAGGAGTGGGAGCGTGGAGGCTTTGTCCCACGGCTTGCAGTAATGGGCAACCAAAGATGCGTTGCTTGCATAATGCGGGCCTGTTGTTCCGGATGTTCATGGCCAGCCATACAAGAGCGAGCAAGTTCGAGAGGGTGTCCTGGACAACGGGCCAGGAGGACAGCTCCTCATCGGGTTTGGAAATTTTTGCCTTTACCTTCATTTTGCAGATGTACTTGATGGAAGGGCTTGTACAGTGGGAATGAAGGCTCGTGCGGTTGCTGCCGTTGAGGTGGAGGCAGAAAGGATATCTGCTACGTGGGCAACTGCAGCAGTACGCCACATCCTGACCAGCAATTTCATGGCATTAATTTTGGCAAGGACTACACACTCAAAAAAATGTCTTCACTTTTGCCATTTTACTCAATCCGTATCATTTTTGTAATTACTAAAAAATATAAATAACATCTGAACTTATTTTAAATCTAGTTCATTCAACAAGAAAGTGTGTATTGTCAGCTTTACTTAAAAAATATTGGGTTGTCAGGCCAACATAAATTGTCAAGTCACACCCGCTGCAAGCCTGCTAGTCGGGAGGAGCCATCAGATGCTGATTTGCTTGCTGCAGCTACTTACACTACTCTGAGGTTCGATCGGGTGAGTGAGACATCGTTATGAATGGGTTTACATAGTTGTGTTTTGTTTTCAGAATACTGTTGTGCAAAATATAACATGTTTTGTGATTCTGTATTATCAACTTTCAGATGATGGTTTTTGGAAACAGTAAGGTGGGAGGGTGTATTACACCTTCTGATCCATTCAACCAAGCCCTGGCTTTGTTTTTGTACACTCTCTTGCCTTAGTATTATTATTATTTTTTTTTGCTTTTTAAATTCCAGTACGCGCAATTCCCTTTAGACTTTTTTCCACAGCCGTGAAATTTTTCTTCTCGTCTTTGAGCATCTAAATTTTTTCACCCAATGCTGAAAGGAACGCCAATTGTTTGTCATAGTCAGCTTATCTGTTTTTTGCACATCTTTCATCTCTATATTTGGTGCATTTTCCAATCATTAACTCTAACAACTACTACTAATGTTTAACATTACTTTTAACATCTAGCAGTAGTAAATAGTAGCTGTATTAATCTTATGTAGTAGTGACTAGTAATGTACATACAACAGTAAATGTAAAAGTTAGTCCTTTTCTATGGGTCTCATTGATTACTTTTTCTGTTTTTGCTTTGCAGCTGATGGGAACCAGTCAGTCAGTCAAAGCCAAGAAGCCTGCCAGACTCCCCAGAGACTACTGTGCAAAAAAAAAGCAGCCAGCGACCCACTGAAGAAGTAAGACAAATCTTCAAATGGTGTCTTAAAGGGAGCCTTCATGAGAGCAGTAAACACAATTTTTCTCTCTTACTCCCACAGCTGCTGCTGCCTGAAGGTTGGAAGCAGACGCTCCCAAAAGAGCAGCACTTGTGGGTCAGCAAGGCTCTCTTTACCAGAGACAAGTCTGGGAAGCTGGCTGAGGCAAAAGATCTCCGTCTGTGGTGGTATGGGCCCCTGGACCCAGTGACCTCTGTACTCTCCAGCCTCCTTCTAAACCCTGGCTGCCTTCTTCCACAGCAGGCTGTTCCTCCTGGGTTGTTCTAACGCATGTGGGCAGCCTGAAAGCTCAGTGCTCCCAGCCTTACAGCATGCAGGTCATGATTGGGATCAGCTAACAGCTTGTGGCATGTACAAGACTGTCTAAGGGTCTTGGACCCTAGCGGAGTGGTACTTCAATGGCGACTGAGTAGGGTTCTGTTTATACGGTCCTGTATAAAAGAAGCTAGCAGCCTGGTCACTGATACATCCCTGGACCAGTTGGATCCCAGCCACCGTGGCACAATACTCTGCGGTCCTAACCTACAGGTATAAGGTGTTTTTAAGTCTCTTAACATAATACCCCTTATGGAACAAAAATATATGGGAATATACTGCAAAATATAAAGTGATATATTGCATAATACATTTCTATTTATATTGGAAACTTGTGCTCTTAGTTTGCAATATATGCATATATTGTGACATAAGTACCGTATTGATGCAACGTTTGACTTCTTTATTATCTATGATTTGTCCTGTGATAGAGGAGGTTGTGGAGAACTGTTGAGGCGCCGCGCTGGGGAACAGTGCCACAGCTCTGGTACAGCTGAACACCTGTGCCTCAGGCATAAGAACATTTCCTGGGCCAGTCAACAATGTACCTGTGTCTGTGCTGGGGAATTTTTGTGACCAGAACACTGATACCCAGCAGTCTCATTGCCCCTCTCACCACAGTAAGGTGCCTGTCCCTAGTCCATCTTGCTGCTTGCTCTCGGTGTGCGCCAAAGTACTGACCACGACTGAGATCCTGAGCTGAAGGCCGATGTCACCTCTGTTTCAAACATATGGCTCTATCTTAAAGATGGATTCCACAAAAAAGGTAACACCTGATTTAGTGTTACATTGAGTGTTATTTTTTATTGTAAAAATAAAAAAATGTCCTGTTCCTTTGATAATAATAATACTTCTTATCATGTAACTTTTAGGTCACCAAAGCTAGCTGGACATGCTAAGTGGCACTGGTGCTCGTGGAGTGACAGGAATGTGGGAAACGAAGTGGACAAGTCCTCATGTGTGTCCCTCACAGAAGGAGAGGGGAAAGGGCCTGCTTCGGTATGTGTTCGGACTTGTGGATCAGCTACCGCCCGAGCTGTTTGTTAGAAGCTCCTCCATAAAGTCACTGTATGTGGACCTTGGGACTGCTGCAGCGCCAGGGGAGATAAAACAGGCTGCGGCAGCAATGTTTAGTGAGTGGGACCAGCTGGTAGTCAGTTCAGAGCTGGATGTGTGGCATTTCATGCTGTAGCATCGCGGTTGGGGGCCTGGGACAGCCACCGGCTGTGCGTACCCCTTCATGGGGCTACTCTCAGCCTGCATCTTCGAGTGGGATGCTGGTGATACTGAGAGGTTGAGAGGCTGCACACGGCTGCAAGCCCACAGTGTTAAGAGCTGGCAAGGCACACTGTCGCCCTGCGCCGCACTCGTGGGGCCCAGGAGGCGAAGGGGAGCTGATCTAAGAACAGCTTCTAAGGGATTCTTCATGGAGAAAACTGAGACACAATGGGAGTCAGGCTCTTTGACAGGACAGGATGAAAGAGATTTGGCCCGGACACAGCAGCGCCACATCGACTCACATCAGGACCCACCAGGTGTGCAGCTATTCAGGAAGATCTGGGCGGGTGACCAAAGGGATGTCATTCTGCCCCAGTATGTCGCTGTGCCGCATGGCTCAACATCCCTTAAGAGTCCCTTCCACCTACACCTAAACCGCTTTGTGCCAGGTATGCATTTTTCTAAACAATGCGAGTTGTTTGTTCATGTCATTGTTTTCCATGGTGCTAATTTCTTTCCGCCTCTGCTTTTTCAGGAACAAGTTGCAAGTGACTTCATGTTTTTCAGATGTACAATATGATGGAAGGGGCTGACATACAGTGGAGATGAGGCTCGATGCGGTTGCTGCCGTTGAAGGTGGATTGGTAAATGGATATTTTTTAAGTAATGGGCAACATTAACGGATTGAGTAACATCCTGAGCCAGCAAGTGATGGGTAACATTTTTTTGAGTGCACTACAGCAGCCGAAGCGAATACACAGGTAACATATTTGTTGTCCACACATTGGCATATTTGTATAGTAGCTGTTACACCTGTATTTCATCCATGTGCTCATCACACTGTGATTGTCTACGGGAGAAACTCATTGGCGTGGAATACCTGTATTCCCCCAAACTAATAAAGCTTTGAGGAAGACTTAGGTGCGGATCCTGATACTCCAGATGGGATTCAGGGATGAAGACCTGAAAGATTGATCTGGAGAGTGATGAGGGGGGTTTGAGGATGTAGACTTGGATGGCGAGCCCTTGAAATCATGGAGCTCAGCCTCGATATCCCAGAACCCATTCACGGTCTGTCATCAGATACAGCAGAGTCTTCCTTGCCCAGAGCCCATGAGAGATGAGCTGCCCACTCAGAGCCAGGTAACTGTACTCCCATACAGATATTAACATTGTGATAATGATCCTTTATTTTTATGTAAGTGGAAATGACCTTATATTCTTAATTTTCAGGGGTGCAGAGTCATGTGGCAGAGTCTTCCTTGCCTGAGCCTATAGGAGATGAGCCAGCAACTCAGAAGCCAGGTGACTAAGTTACCCTATAGGCATTAACACTGTGATAATGATCTTTTAAGTAGAAGTTACTTCATTATCACTTACTTTTAGATGTTTCAAAGTGATATGACAGAATAAGCATGATAACGCTGAAGAGAGTGTAATAATTTTCTTTAATGCACAGATGGAGAGCCTGGGACCGGATGGCAGACCTGGCTATGACCACGTTGTCAGGCTGGCCAACAGTCTGGTGGACCTCAGACATGAGGGGTTCATTACTCAGCAGAAGGTGGATGAGATTGTGACTCTCTGGGATAAACTGTCAGAGTTTGACAAGGGTGCTCTCATCTACCCAGCTCGCCACCCGCTGACAGGCTGGTAAGGGGCGCTTCAAAGTCAGTCATTCTGTGACCGAATGTGACCCCTGGAGCTGACAGTTTCAGGCGGTATGTTTCCAATCAGTTTGTATAATTTGTATTTAATTTGTTTTTCATGTATTCATCACATAATCTACTTAACATTAATGTATTTTTTTATTTCACAGCTGCTTCCTTGGTGAAGGCATTGACCCGCTCAGTGGCCCCATGCCAGCCGTCTTGTGGAGGCAGTCTGCCTGGCACTATGCAGAATTTACCCTGCTGGGTCAGACAGTGTCTGGTGTCAAGGTAAACAGGTGGGCTGTCATTCTCGCGTGACTAACAGGATGATACCTGATGTAGTCCTGGACAGCCCCAGACTCATGGCCCAAACAGGGTTGCAGCTGTTTGAGTTAAATCAGCACTCACTCTTTCACAGTGGTAGGTTCAGTAATAAATTGTTCATCCACAGTTGTTTGCATTATAACACCCTTCTTCTCTGCACATTTACTAATGATTATATTGTCTTTACATAGGCACAAATGCTCGGAAAAGGAGGCAGGAAAGGGGAGGTCTTGGAGCAAGTATTCAGACCTTTACCACTCCCCTTGGTGGCCTCTGAAGCCCTCCCACCTGTGCTGTTTAAGCATCGGAAACCGGTCCGGCATGGGCACCAAGCCTATGAGTTCAACATTCCGGTGGATGCATCAGGACAGGCAGTACAGGCGTGTTCGAGGCCAACCTCCTACAGTGAGCTCCCAGCATCAGCAGCTGTTGCCATGCCTGCTGCAGCACATCAGCATGCCCAAGGACAGCCTCCTCCAGTCAGGTGGGCTGCAGTCTCTGACCCTGCCCGCTTGCTTCAAGCTACTGACACTTTCAAGCTATTGCTGTACCTCCTGCTATACCTCCCGGTCCAGCGGTGCCAAGGACCACAGCTTGGCGGTGAGGAGGCAGCAGAAGGCGGCTGCAGCACTGAGGTGCTACACCCAAAAAGACCCAGACTGAACAATACATTTGCCAAAGTGTGGCCAACCAAAGACAAGGGTTTTGGCCCACAGTCGGTTCCGAGGTGCCCTTTTTTGTGCCAAGTCATCTGGAAAAAACTGTGGAGCAGTGGATGGAGGGGAGATGAAGGGGGGACAAAAAGAATAGTCATATATTGCATATGTATATACAGTTACATAGTTAGAGTTTTTTATATAGTTTCACTGTTTATATTGTGGTTTGTTTCTTTATATATTTAATGTTGGCAAAAGATTGCCCTTCCTCATTATATGTCTGTTTAGTTTAGATATTCATATTTTATTGTGCATTTTGGAATCACCAAAGTATACCTAGTAAAAGATATGTATTAAAAATGTACATCTTACTTTTAAAAAGTTCATTTACTAAAGAACATTGAATAGTTCACATTCAAAATAATATTAAGAACTTTTAATTTTTTTTTTTTTTCAATTATCTATGGTTGTTATAATATATTTTTAAGATTGATTAACCCACAATTTATTATTAGTATGAAAGCATCTGTACAAAACCAATAAACTGCCTCATAAACTGAAATAAATTTCTGTAGTTATACTATACTATATATATATATAGAGAGAGAGAGAGAGAGCGAGAGACAGAGATAGTTGTTGTTTCTTTTTAATATAAGTGTCCTGAATGCCATTGATGTATATAGGTAATTCAATGAAATAAAATAAATTGTAAATAAAAAATTCTATAAATGTTAAATATAAATACAATAATATTACATATATCAATAATAATAATAATAAAAATATCAATAAAAGTTTGATAAAACCCTTATATTCAAGTATTCAACACAAACATGAACAAATAATTAACCATACATTATACAATTAAAAGCTTTTCTATGCTGGTTGGATCTTGCATGTTGTTGTGCTTATGTTGAGCTCTACAAAACCAAAAATATATTACACACTTTTATTAACCTAAAAATATTATTTTTAATAAAATCTCTGTAAAGTCATTGCCAATGTATCCCTGACACAAACTCAAAATCCACTGTAATAAGACTAAATACACTCAAAAACTCTTTTGCATGTCCATTAAGCCAGGAAAATTTTTTAAATGCAAACAAATTTCAAATATATATTATCAGCCTTGTTTTGTTTTATTTAGTTTTTTTTTTTTTTTAAACTTTTAATCACAAAATCAGAACAAAC
This sequence comes from Cyprinus carpio, assembly GCF_018340385.1. Classification (NCBI taxonomy): domain Eukaryota; kingdom Metazoa; phylum Chordata; class Actinopteri; order Cypriniformes; family Cyprinidae; genus Cyprinus; species Cyprinus carpio. The sequence continues at coordinate 2,748,571 of NC_056586.1, forward strand.
TTAACACTGTGGACAGCAAGAGGGACATTTGTAGTGTGTGAACCATGCATTAATAGTGTGACTCTGAAATGCTGTTTTCTTTTCCCGTTCTCTAG